>NC_092035.1:12437476-12439976 GCF_042242105.1 Pempheris klunzingeri | reverse complement strand
TCTGTCTGTGTCTGTGTGTGTGTGTGTGTGTGTGTACCTCCACCAGAGTTCTAGGGGGACTATGGTTACACGGATTTAAAAAAAAACAAAGCAAGGATCAAAGCACAAAAGGGCACACCTCCACCAGAGTTACATGGGGGACTATGGGAGTAAGGAGAGAGAGAGAGTGAGGATGTGTGTGTCTCTGTCTGTGTCTGTATGTGTGTGTGTGTGTGTACCTCCACCAGAGTTCTAGGGGGACTATGGTTACACGGATTTAAAAAAAAACAAAGCAAGGATCAAAGCACAAAAGGGCACACCTCCACCAGAGTTACATGGGGGACTATGGGAGTAAGGAGAGAGAGAGAGTGAGGATGTGTGTGTCTCTGTGTGTGTGTGTGTGTGTGTGTGTGTGTGTGTGTGTGTGTGTGTACCTCCACCAGAGTTCTAGGGGGACTATGGTTACACGGATTTAAAAAAAAACAAAGCAAGGATCAAAGCACAACAGGGCACACCTCCACCAGAGTTACATGGGGGACTATGGGAGTAAGGAGAGAGAGAGAGTGAGGGTGTGTGTGTCTCTGTCTGTGTCTGTGTGTCTGTGTGTGTGCGCCCACACTCCCTGCAGTGTACCAGGGACACAGGACTTCCACTAGAGTACCAGGGGCACGAAACCCCCAATAGAGCACCAGGGGCACGAATAGAGAGAGAGAGAGAGAGTGTGTGCATGTGTTTGTGTGTGTGTGTGTGTGTGTGTGTGTGTGTACCTCCACGAGAGTTACATGGGGGACTATGGGAGTAAGGAGAGAGAGAGAGTGAGGATGTGTGTGTCTCTGTCTGTGTCTGTGTGTGTGTGTGTGTGTGTGTACCTCCACCAGAGTTCTAGGGGGACTATGGTTACACGGATTTAAAAAAAAAACAAAGCAAGGATCAAAGCACAAAAAGGCACACCTCCACCAGAGTTACATGGGGGACTATGGGAGTAAGGAGAGAGAGAGAGTGAGGATGTGTGTATCTCTGTCTGTGTGTGTGTGTGTGTGTGTACCTCCACCAGAGTTCTAGGGGGACTATGGTTACACGGATTTAAAAAAAAAACAAAGCAAGGATCAAAGCACAAAAAGGCACACCTCCACCAGAGTTACATGGGGGACTATGGGAGTAAGGAGAGAGAGAGAGTGAGGATGTGTGTGTCTCTGTCTGTGTCTGTGTGTGTGTGTGTGTGTACCTCCACCAGAGTTCTAGGGGGACTATGGTTACACGGATTTAAAAAAAAACAAAGCAAGGATCAAAGCACAAAAGGGCACACCTCCACTAGAGTTACATGGGGGACTATGGGAGTAAGGAGAGAGAGAGAGTGAGGATGTGTGTGTCTCTGTCTGTGTCTGTGTGTCTGTGTGTGTGTATATGTGTGTGTCTGTGTGTGTGTGTGTGTGTGTGTGTGTGTGTGTGTACCTCCACCAGAGTTCTAGGGAGACTATGGTTACACGGATTTTAATAAAAAACAAAGCAAGGATCAAAGCACAAAAGGGCACACCTCCACCAGAGTTCCATGGGGGACTATGGGAGTAAGGAGAGAGAGAGAGTGAGGATGTGTGTGTCTCTGTCTGTGTCTGTGTGTCTGTGTGTTTGCGCCCACACTCCCTGCAGTGTACCAGGGACACAGGACTTCCACTAGAGTACCAGGGGCACGAAACCCCCAATAGAGCACCAGGGGCACGAATAGAGAGAGAGAGAGAGAGAGTGTGTGCATGTGTTTGTGTGTGTGTGTGTGTGTGTGTACCTCCACGAGAGTTACATGGGGGACTACGGGAGTAAGGAGAGAGAGAGAGTGAGGATGTGTGTGTCTCTGTCTGTGTGTGAGTGTGTGTGTGTGTGTGTGTGTGTACCTCCACCAGAGTTCTAGGGGGACTATGGTTACACGGATTTAAAAAAAAAACAAAGCAAGGATCAAAGCAAAAAAGGGCACACCTCCACTAGAGTTACATGGGGGACTATGGGAGTAAGGAGAGAGAGAGAGTGAGGATGTGTGTGTCTCTGTCTGTGTCTGTGTGTCTGTGTGTGTGTATGTGTGTGTGTATGTGTGTGTGTCTGTGTGTGTGTGTACCTCCACCAGAGTTCTAGGGGGACTATGGTTGCACGGATTTAAAAAAAAACAAAGCAAGGATCAAAGCACAAAAGGGCACACCTCCACCAGAGTTACATGGGGGACTATGGGAGTAAGGAGAGAGAGAGAGTGAGGATGTGTGTGTCTCTGTCTGTGTCTGTGTGTGTGTGTGTGTGTGTGTACCTCCACCAGAGTTCTAGGGGGACTATGGTTACACGGATTTAAAAAAAAACAAAGCAAGGATCAAAGCACAAAAGGGCACACCTCCACCAGAGTTACATGGGGGACTATGGGAGTAAGGAGAGAGAGAGAGTGAGGATGTGTGTGTCTCTGTCTGTGTCTGTGTGTGTGTGTGTGTGTGTACCTCCACCAGAGTTCTAGGGGGACTATGGTTACACGGATTTAAAAAAAAACAAA
>NC_092035.1:12399976-12402476 GCF_042242105.1 Pempheris klunzingeri | reverse complement strand
TGGGGGACTATGGGAGTAAGGAGAGAGAGAGAGTGAGGATGTGTGTGTCTCTGTCTGTGTCTGTGTGTGTGTGTGTGTGTGTGTACCTCCACCAGAGTTCTAGGGGGACTATGGTTACACGGATTTAAAAAAAAACAAAGCAAGGATCAAAGCACAAAAGGGCACACCTCCACCAGAGTTACATGGGGGACTATGGGAGTAAGGAGAGAGAGAGAGTGAGGATGTGTGTGTCTCTGTCTGTGTCTGTGTGTGTGTGTGTGTGTGTGTGTGTGTGTGTGTGTGTGTACCTCCACCAGAGTTCTAGGGGGACTATGGTTACACGGATTTAAAAAAAAACAAAGCAAGGATCAAAGCACAAAAGGGCACACCTCCACCAGAGTTACATGGGGGACTATGGGAGTAAGGAGAGAGAGAGAGTGAGGATGTGTGTGTCTCTGTCTGTGTCTGTGTGTGTGTGTGTGTGTGTGTACCTCCACCAGAGTTCTAGGGGGACTATGGTTACACGGATTTAAAAAAAAACAAAGCAAGGATCAAAGCACAAAAGGGCACACCTCCACCAGAGTTACATGGGGGACTATGGGAGTAAGGAGAGAGAGAGAGTGAGGATGTGTGTGTCTCTGTCTGTGTCTGTGTGTGTGTGTGTGTGTGTACCTCCACCAGAGTTCTAGGGGGACTATGGTTACACGGATTTAAAAAAAAACAAAGCAAGGATCAAAGCACAAAAGGGCACACCTCCACCAGAGTTACATGGGGGACTATGGGAGTAAGGAGAGAGAGAGAGTGAGGATGTGTGTGTCTCTGTGTGTGTGTGTGTGTGTGTGTGTGTGTGTGTGTGTGTACCTCCACCAGAGTTCTAGGGGGACTATGGTTACACGGATTTAAAAAAAAACAAAGCAAGGATCAAAGCACAACAGGGCACACCTCCACCAGAGTTACATGGGGGACTATGGGAGTAAGGAGAGAGAGAGAGTGAGGGTGTGTGTGTCTCTGTCTGTGTCTGTGTGTCTGTGTGTGTGCGCCCACACTCCCTGCAGTGTACCAGGGACACAGGACTTCCACTAGAGTACCAGGGGCACGAAACCCCCAATAGAGCACCAGGGGCACGAATAGAGAGAGAGAGAGAGAGAGTGTGTGCATGTGTTTGTGTGTGTGTGTGTGTGTGTGTACCTCCACGAGAGTTACATGGGGGACTACGGGAGTAAGGAGAGAGAGAGAGTGAGGATGTGTGTGTCTCTGTCTGTGTCTGTGTGTGTGTGTGTGTGTGTGTGTGTACCTCCACCAGAGTTCTAGGGGGACTATGGTTACACGGATTTAAAAAAAAAACAAAGCAAGGATCAAAGCAAAAAAGGGCACACCTCCACTAGAGTTACATGGGGGACTATGGGAGTAAGGAGAGAGAGAGAGTGAGGATGTGTGTGTCTCTGTCTGTGTCTGTGTGTCTGTGTGTGTGTATGTGTGTGTGTATGTGTGTGTGTCTGTGTGTGTGTGTGTGTGTACCTCCACCAGAGTTCTAGGGGGACTATGGTTGCACGGATTTAAAAAAAAACAAAGCAAGGATCAAAGCACAAAAGGGCACACCTCCACCAGAGTTACATGGGGGACTATGGGAGTAAGGAGAGAGAGAGAGTGAGGATGTGTGTGTCTCTGTCTGTGTCTGTGTGTGTGTGTGTGTGTGTGTGTGTGTGTGTGTGTGTGTGTGTGTGTGTGTGTGTGTGTGTGTGTACCTCCACCAGAGTTCTAGGGGGACTATGGTTACACGGATTTAAAAAAAAACAAAGCAAGGATCAAAGCACAAAAGGGCACACCTCCACCAGAGTTACATGGGGGACTATGGGAGTAAGGAGAGAGAGAGAGTGAGGATGTGTGTGTCTCTGTCTGTGTCTGTGTGTGTGTGTGTGTGTGTGTACCTCCACCAGAGTTCTAGGGGGACTATGGTTACACGGATTTAAAAAAAAACAAAGCAAGGATCAAAGCACAAAAGGGCACACCTCCACCAGAGTTACATGGGGGACTATGGGAGTAAGGAGAGAGAGAGAGTGAGGATGTGTGTGTCTCTGTCTGTGTCTGTGTGTGTGTGTGTGTGTGTACCTCCACCAGAGTTCTAGGGGGACTATGGTTACACGGATTTAAAAAAAAACAAAGCAAGGATCAAAGCACAAAAGGGCACACCTCCACCAGAGTTACATGGGGGACTATGGGAGTAAGGAGAGAGAGAGAGTGAGGATGTGTGTGTCTCTGTGTGTGTGTGTGTGTGTGTGTGTGTGTGTGTGTACCTCCACCAGAGTTCTAGGGGGACTATGGTTACACGGATTTAAAAAAAAACAAAGCAAGGATCAAAGCACAACAGGGCACACCTCCACCAGAGTTACATGGGGGACTATGGGAGTAAGGAGAGAGAGAGAGTGAGGGTGTGTGTGTCTCTGTCTGTGTCTGTGTGTCTGTGTGTGTGCGCCCACACTCCCTGCAGTGTACCAGGGACACAGGACTTCCACTAGAGTAC
>NC_092035.1:12392476-12394976 GCF_042242105.1 Pempheris klunzingeri | reverse complement strand
TGTGTGTGTGTGTGTGTGTGTGTGTGTGTGTGTGTGTGTGTGTGTGTGTGTACCTCCACCAGAGTTGTAGGGGAACTATGGTTACACGGATTTAAAAAAAAACAAACCAAGGATCAAAGCACAAAAGGGCACACCTCCACCAGAGTTACATGGGGGACTATGGGAGTAAGGAGAGAGAGAGAGTGAGGATGTGTGTGTCTCTGTCTGTGTGTGTGTGTGTGTGTGTGTGTGTGTGTGTACCTCCACCAGAGTTCTAGGGGGACTATGGTTACATGGATTTAAAAAAAAACAAAGCAAGGATCAAAGCACAAAAGGGCACACCTCCACCAGAGTTACATGGGGGACTATGGGAGTAAGGAGAGAGAGAGAGTGAGGATGTGTGTGTCTCTGTCTGTGTCTGTGTGTGTGTGTGTACCTCCACCAGAGTTCTAGGGGGACTATGGTTACACGGATTTAAAAAAAAAACAAAGCAAGGATCAAAGCACAAAAAGGCACACCTCCACCAGAGTTACATGGGGGACTATGGGAGTAAGGAGAGAGAGAGAGTGAGGATGTGTGTGTCTCTGTCTGTGTCTGTGTCTGTGCCTGTGTGTGTGTGTGTGTGTGTGTGTGTGTGTGTGTGTACCTTCACGAGAGTTACATGGGGGACTATGGGAGTAAGGAGAGAGAGAGAGTGAGGATGTGTGTGTCTCTGTCTGTGTCTGTGTGTGTGTGTGTGTGTGTGTGTGTGTACCTCCACCAGAGTTCTAGGGGGACTATGGTTACACGGATTTAAAAAAAAACAAAGCAAGGATCAAAGCACAAAAGGGCACACCTCCACCAGAGTTACATGGGGGACTATGGGAGTAAGGAGAGAGAGAGAGTGAGGATGTGTGTGTGTATGTGTGTGTACCTCCACCAGAGTTCTAGGGGGACTATGGTTACACGGATTTTAAAAAAAAACAAAGCAAGGATCAAAGCACAAAAGGGCACACCTTCACCAGAGTTACATGGGGGACTATGGGAGTAAGGAGAGAGAGAGAGTGAGGATGTGTGTGTCTCTGTCTGTGTCTGTGCCTGTGTGTGTGTGTGTGTGTGTGTGTGTGTGTGTGTGTGTGTGTACCTCCACGAGAGTTACATGGGGGACTATGGGAGTAAGGAGAGAGAGAGAGTGAGGATGTGTGTGTCTCTGTCTGTGTCTGTGCCTGTGTGTGTGTGTGTGTGTGTGTGTGTGTGTGTGTGTGTGTGTGTGTGTGTGTACCTCCACGAGAGTTACATGGGGGACTATGGGAGTAAGGAGAGAGAGAGAGTGAGGATGTGTGTGTCTCTGTCTGTGTCTGTGTGTGTGTGTGTGTGTGTGTGTGTGTGTGTGTGTGTGTGTGTGTGTGTGTGTGTGTGTGTGTGTGTGTGTGTGTGTGTGTGTGTGTGTGTGTCTGTACCTCCACGAGAGTTACATGGGGGACTATGGGAGTAAGGAGAGAGAGAGAGTGAGGATGTGTGTGTCTCTGTCTGTGTCTCTGTGTGTGTGTGTGTGTGTGTACCTCCACCAGAGTTCTAGGGGGACTATGGGAGTAAGGAGAGAGAGAGAGTGAGGATGTGTGTGTCTCTGTCTGTGTCTGTGTCTGTGCCTGTGTGTGTGTGTGTGTGTGTGTGTGTGTGTGTGTGTGTGTGTGTGTGTGTGTGTGTGTGTGTGTGTGTGTGTGTACCTCCACCAGAGTTACATGGGGGACTATGGCAGTAAGGAGAGAGAGAGAGTGAGGGTGTGTGTGTCTCTGTCTGTGTCTGTGTGTCTGTGTGTGTGCGCCCACACTCCCTGCAGTGTACCAGGGACACAGGACTTCCACTAGAGTACCAGGGGCACGAAACCCCCAATAGAGCACCAGGGGCACGAATAGAGAGAGAGAGAGAGAGTGTGTGCATGTGTTTGTGTGTGTGTGTGTCTGTGTGTGTGTGTGTACCTCCACGAGAGTTACATGGGGGACTATGGGAGTAAGGAGAGAGAGAGAGTGAGGATGTGTGTGTCTCTGTCTGTGTCTGTGTGTGTGTGTGTGTGTACCTCCACCAGAGTTACATGGGGGACTATGGGAGTAAGGAGAGAGAGAGAGTGAGGATGTGTGTGTCTCTGTCTGTGTCTGTGTGTGTGTGTGTGTACCTCCACCAGAGTTCTAGGGGGACTATGGTTACACGGATTTAAAAAAAAAACAAAGCAAGGATCAAAGCACAAAAAGGCACACCTCCACCAGAGTTACATGGGGGACTATGGGAGTAAGGAGAGAGAGAGAGTGAGGATGTGTGTGTCTCTGTCTGTGTCTCTGTGTGTGTGTATGTGTGTGTACCTCCACCAGAGTTCTAGGGGGACTATGGTTACACGGATTTAAAAAAAAAACAAAGCAAGGATCAAAGCACAAAAAGGCACACCTCCACCAGAGTTACATGGGGGACTATGGGAGTAAGGAGAGAGAGAGAGTGAGGATGTGTGTGTCTCTGTCTGTGTCTGTGTCTGTGTGTGTGTGTGTACTTC
>NC_092035.1:12387476-12389976 GCF_042242105.1 Pempheris klunzingeri | reverse complement strand
AGTTACATGGGGGACTATGGGAGTAAGGAGAGAGAGAGAGTGAGGATGTGTGTGTCTCTGTCTGTGTCTGTGTCTGTGTGTGTGTGTGTACTTCCACCAGAGTTCTAGGGGGACTATGGTTACACGGATTTAAAAAAAAAACAAAGCAAGGATCAAAGCACAAAAGGGCACACCTCCACCAGAGTTACATGGGGGACTATGGGAGTAAGGAGAGAGAGAGAGTGAGGATGTGTGTGTCTCTGTCTGTGTCTGTGTGTGTGTGTGTACCTCCACCAGAGTTCTAGGGGGACTATAGTTACACGGATTTTAAAAAAAAACAAAGCAAGGATCAAAGCACAAAAAGGCACACCTCCACCAGAGTTACATGGGGGACTATGGGAGTAAGGAGAGAGAGAGAGTGAGGATGTGTGTGTCTCTGTCTGTGTCTGTGTGTGTGTGTGTGTGTACCTCCACCAGAGTTCTAGGGGGACTATGGTTACACGGATTTAAAAAAAAACAAAGCAAGGATCAAAGCACAAAAGGGCACACCTCCACTAGAGTTACATGGGGGACTATGGGAGTAAGGAGAGAGAGAGAGTGAGGATGTGTGTGTCTCTGTCTGTGTCTGTGTGTCTGTGTGTGTGTATATGTGTGTGTCTGTGTGTGTGTGTGTGTGTGTGTGTGTGTGTGTGTGTGTGTGTACCTCCACCAGAGTTCTAGGGAGACTATGGTTACACGGATTTTAATAAAAAACAAAGCAAGGATCAAAGCACAAAAGGGCACACCTCCACCAGAGTTCCATGGGGGACTATGGGAGTAAGGAGAGAGAGAGAGTGAGGATGTGTGTGTCTCTGTCTGTGTGTTTGTGTGTGTGTGTGTGTGCGCCCACACTCCCTGCAGTGTACCAGGGACACAGGACTTCCACTAGAGTACCAGGGGCACGAAACCCCCAATAGAGCACCAGGGGCACGAATAGAGAGAGAGAGAGAGAGAGTGTGTGCATGTGTTTGTGTGTGTGTGTGTGTGTGTGTACCTCCACGAGAGTTACATGGGGGACTACGGGAGTAAGGAGAGAGAGAGAGTGAGGATGTGTGTGTCTCTGTCTGTGTCTGTGTGTGTGTGTGTGTGTGTGTGTGTACCTCCACCAGAGTTCTAGGGGGACTATGGTTACACGGATTTAAAAAAAAAACAAAGCAAGGATCAAAGCAAAAAAGGGCACACCTCCACTAGAGTTACATGGGGGACTATGGGAGTAAGGAGAGAGAGAGAGTGAGGATGTGTGTGTCTCTGTCTGTGTCTGTGTGTCTGTGTGTGTGTATGTGTGTGTGTATGTGTGTGTGTCTGTGTGTGTGTGTGTGTGTACCTCCACCAGAGTTCTAGGGGGACTATGGTTGCACGGATTTAAAAAAAAACAAAGCAAGGATCAAAGCACAAAAGGGCACACCTCCACCAGAGTTACATGGGGGACTATGGGAGTAAGGAGAGAGAGAGAGTGAGGATGTGTGTGTCTCTGTCTGTGTCTGTGTGTGTGTGTGTGTGTGTGTGTGTGTGTGTGTGTGTACCTCCACCAGAGTTCTAGGGGGACTATGGTTACACGGATTTAAAAAAAAACAAAGCAAGGATCAAAGCACAAAAGGGCACACCTCCACCAGAGTTACATGGGGGACTATGGGAGTAAGGAGAGAGAGAGAGTGAGGATGTGTGTGTCTCTGTCTGTGTCTGTGTGTCTGTGTGTGTGTATGTGTGTGTGTATGTGTGTGTGTCTGTGTGTGTGTGTGTGTGTACCTCCACCAGAGTTCTAGGGGGACTATGGTTGCACGGATTTAAAAAAAAACAAAGCAAGGATCAAAGCACAAAAGGGCACACCTCCACCAGAGTTACATGGGGGACTATGGGAGTAAGGAGAGAGAGAGAGTGAGGATGTGTGTGTCTCTGTCTGTGTCTGTGTGTGTGTGTGTGTGTGTGTGTGTGTGTGTACCTCCACCAGAGTTCTAGGGGGACTATGGTTACACGGATTTAAAAAAAAACAAAGCAAGGATCAAAGCACAAAAGGGCACACCTCCACCAGAGTTACATGGGGGACTATGGGAGTAAGGAGAGAGAGAGAGTGAGGATGTGTGTGTCTCTGTCTGTGTCTGTGTGTGTGTGTGTGTGTGTGTGTACCTCCACCAGAGTTCTAGGGGGACTATGGTTACACGGATTTAAAAAAAAACAAAGCAAGGATCAAAGCACAAAAGGGCACACCTCCACCAGAGTTACATGGGGGACTATGGGAGTAAGGAGAGAGAGAGAGTGAGGATGTGTGTGTCTCTGTCTGTGTCTGTGTGTGTGTGTGTGTGTGTACCTCCACCAGAGTTCTAGGGGGACTATGGTTACACGGATTTTAATAAAAAACAAAGCAAGGATCAAAGCACAAAAGGGCACACCTCCACCAGAGTTCCATGGGGGACTATGGGAGTAAGGAGAGAGAGAGAGTGAGGATGTGTGTGTCTCTGTCTGTGTGTGTGTGTCTGTGTGTGTG
>NC_092035.1:12372476-12374976 GCF_042242105.1 Pempheris klunzingeri | reverse complement strand
ATGTGTGTGTGTCTGTGTGTGTGTGTGTGTGTACCTCCACCAGAGTTCTAGGGGGACTATGGTTGCACGGATTTAAAAAAAAACAAAGCAAGGATCAAAGCACAAAAGGGCACACCTCCACCAGAGTTACATGGGGGACTATGGGAGTAAGGAGAGAGAGAGAGTGAGGATGTGTGTGTCTCTGTCTGTGTCTGTGTGTGTGTGTGTGTGTGTGTACCTCCACCAGAGTTCTAGGGGGACTATGGTTACACGGATTTAAAAAAAAACAAAGCAAGGATCAAAGCACAAAAGGGCACACCTCCACCAGAGTTACATGGGGGACTATGGGAGTAAGGAGAGAGAGAGAGTGAGGATGTGTGTGTCTCTGTCTGTGTCTGTGTGTGTGTGTGTGTGTGTGTACCTCCACCAGAGTTCTAGGGGGACTATGGTTACACGGATTTAAAAAAAAACAAAGCAAGGATCAAAGCACAAAAGGGCACACCTCCACCAGAGTTACATGGGGGACTATTGGAGTAAGGAGAGAGAGAGAGTGAGGATGTGTGTGTCTCTGTCTGTGTCTGTGTGTGTGTGTTTGTGTACCTCCACCAGAGTTCTAGGGGGACTATGGTTACACGGATTTAAAAAAAAACAAAGCAAGGATCAAAGCACAAAAGGGCACACCTCCACCAGAGTTACATGGGGGACTATGGGAGTAAGGAGAGAGGGAGAGTGAGGATGTGTGTGTCTCTGTGTGTGTGTGTGTGTGTGTGTGTGTGTGTGTGTGTGTGTACCTCCACCAGAGTTCTAGGGGGACTATGGTTACACGGATTTAAAAAAAAACAAAGCAAGGATCAAAGCACAACAGGGCACACCTCCACCAGAGTTACATGGGGGACTATGGGAGTAAGGAGAGAGAGAGAGTGAGGATGTGTGTGTCTCTGTCTGTGTCTGTGTGTGTGTGTGTACCTCCACCAGAGTTCTAGGGGGACTATGGTTACACGGATTTAAAAAAAAAACAAAGCAAGGATCAAAGCACAAAAAGGCACACCTCCACCAGAGTTACATGGGGGACTATGGGAGTAAGGAGAGAGAGAGAGTGAGGATGTGTGTGTCTCTGTCTGTGTCTCTGTGTGTGTGTATGTGTGTGTACCTCCACCAGAGTTCTAGGGGGACTATGGTTACACGGATTTAAAAAAAAAAACAAAGCAAGGATCAAAGCACAAAAGGGCACACCTCCACTAGAGTTACATGGGGGACTATGGGAGTAAGGAGAGAGAGAGAGTGAGGATGTGTGTGTCTCTGTCTGTGTCTGTGTGTCTGTGTGTGTGTATATGTGTGTGTCTGTACCTCCACCAGAGTTCTAGGGGGACTATGGTTACACGGATTTTAATAAAAAACAAAGCAAGGATCAAAGCACAAAAGGGCACACCTCCACCAGAGTTCCATGGGGGACTATGGGAGTAAGGAGAGAGAGAGAGTGAGGGTGTGTGTGTCTCTGTCTGTGTCTGTTTCTGTGTGTGTGCGCCCACACTCCCTGCAGTGTACCAGGGACACAGGACTTCCACTAGAGTACCAGGGGCACGAAACCCCCAATAGAGCACCAGGGGCACGAATAGAGAGAGAGAGAGAGAGTGTGTGCATGTGTTTGTGTGTGTGTGTGTGTGTGTGTGTGTACCTCCACGAGAGTTACATGGGGGACTATGGGAGTAAGGAGAGAGAGAGAGTGAGGATGTGTGTGTCTCTGTCTGTGTCTGTGTGTGTGTGTGTGTGTGTGTGTGTGTGTGTGTACCTCCACCAGAGTTCTAGGGGGACTATGGTTACACGGATTTAAAAAAAAACAAAGCAAGGATCAAAGCACAAAAGGGCACACCTCCACCAGAGTTACATGGGGGACTATGGGAGTAAGGAGAGAGAGAGAGTGAGGATGTGTGTGTCTCTGTCTGTGTCTCTGTGTGTGTGTATGTGTGTGTACCTCCACCAGAGTTCTAGGGGGACTATGGTTACACGGATTTAAAAAAAAAAACAAAGCAAGGATCAAAGCACAAAAGGGCACACCTCCAATAGAGTTACATGGGGGACTATGGGAGTAAGGAGAGAGAGAGAGTGAGGATGTGTGTGTCTCTGTCTGTGTCTGTGTGTCTGTGTGTGTGTATATGTGTGTGTCTGTACCTCCACCAGAGTTCTAGGGGGACTATGGTTACACGGATTTTAAAAAAAAACAAAGCAAGGATCAAAGCACAAAAGGGCACACCTCCACTAGAGTTACATGGGGGACTATGGGAGTAAGGAGAGAGAGAGAGTGAGGATGTGTGTGTCTGTGTGTGTCTGTGTGTGTGTCTCTGTCTCTGTCTGTGTCTGTGTGTGTGTGTGTGTGTGTGTGTGTGTGTGTACCTCCACCAGAGTTCTAGGGGGACTATGGTTACACGGATTTTAATAAAAAACAAAGCAAGGATCAAAGCACAAAAGGGCACACCTCCACCAGAGTTCCATGGGGGACTATGGGAGTAAGGAGAGAGAGAGA
>NC_092035.1:12352476-12359976 GCF_042242105.1 Pempheris klunzingeri | reverse complement strand
CGGATTTAAAAAAAAAACAAAGCAAGGATCAAAGCACAAAAGGGCACACCTCCACCAGAGTTACATGGGGGACTATGGGAGTAAGGAGAGAGAGAGAGTGAGGATGTGTGTGTCTCTGTCTGTGTGTGTGTGTGTGTGTGTGTGTGTGTGTGTACCTCCACCAGAGTTCTACGGGGACTATGGTTACACGGATTTAAAAAAAAACAAAGCAAGGATCAAAGCACAAAAGGGCACACCTCCACCAGAGTTACATGGGGGACTATGGCAGTAAGGAGAGAGAGAGAGTGAGGATGTGTGTGTCTCTGTCTGTGTCTGTGTGTCTGTGTGTGTGTGTGTGTGCGCCCACACTCCCTGCAGTGTACCAGGGACACAGGACTTCCACTAGAGTACCAGGGGCAAGAAACCCCCAATAGAGCACCAGGGGCACGAATAGAGAGAGAGAGAGAGAGAGTGTGTGCATGTGTTTGTGTGTGAGTGTGTGTGTGTGTGTGTGTGTGTGTGTGTGTGTGTGTGTGTACCTCCACCAGAGTTACATGGGGGACTATGGGAGTAAGGAGAGAGAGAGAGTGAGGATGTGTGTGTCTCTGTCTGTGTCTGTGTGTGTGTGTGTGTGTGTACCTCCACCAGAGTTCTAGGGGGACTATGGTTACACGGATTTAAAAAAAAACAAAGCAAGGATCAAAGCACAAAAGGGCACACCTCCACCAGAGTTACATGGGGGACTATGGGAGTAAGGAGAGAGAGAGAGTGAGGATTTGTGTGTGTGTGAGTGTCTGTGTGTGTGTGTGTGTGTGTGTGTGTGTACCTCCACCAGAGTTCTAGGGGGACTATGGTTACACGGATTTTAATAAAAAACAAAGCAAGGATCAAAGCACAAAAGGGCACACCTCCACCAGAGTTACATGGGGGACTATGGGAGTAAGGAGAGAGAGAGAGTGAGGATGTGTGTGTCTCTGTCTGTGTGTGTGTGTGTGTGTGCGCCCACACTCCCTGCAGTGTACCAGGGACACAGGACTTCCACTAGAGTACCAGGGGCACGAAACCCCCAATAGAGCACCAGGGGCACGAATAGAGAGAGAGAGAGAGAGTGTGTGCATGTGTTTGTGTGTGTGTGTGTGTGTGTGTGTACCTCCACGAGAGTTACATGGGGTACTATGGGAGTAAGGAGAGAGAGAGAGTGAGGATGTGTGTGTCTCTGTCTGTGTCTGTGTGTGTGTGTGTGTGTGTACCTCCACCAGAGTTCTAGGGTGACTATGGTTACACGGATTTAAAAAAAAACAAAGCAAGGATCAAAGCACAAAAGGGCACACCTCCACCAGAGTTCCATGGGGGACTATGGGAGTAAGGAGAGAGAGAGAGTGAGGATGTGTGTGTCTCTGTCTGTGTCTGTGTCTGTGTGTGTGTGTGTGTGTGTGTGTGTGTGTGTGTGTGTGTGTGTGTGTGTGTGTGTGTGTGTGTGTGTACCTCCACCAGAGTTCTAGGGGCACTATGGTTACACGGATTTAAAAAAAAACAAAGCAAGGATCAAAGCACAAAAGGGCACACCTCCACCAGAGTTACATGGGGGACTATGGGAGTAAGGAGAGAGAGAGAGTGAGGATGTGTGTGTCTCTGTCTGTGTCTGTGTGTGTGTGTGTGTGTGTGTGTACCTTCACCAGAGTTCTAGGGGGACTATGGTTACACGGATTTTAATAAAAAACAAAGCAAGGATCAAAGCACAAAAGGGCACACCTCCACCAGAGTTCCATGGGGGACTATGGGAGTAAGGAGAGAGAGAGAGTGAGGATGTGTGTGTCTGTGTCTGTGTCTGTGTGTCTGTGTGTGTGTGTGTGTGTGTGTGTGTGTGTGTGTGTGTGTGTGTGCGCCCACACTCCCTGCAGTGTACCAGAGACACAGGACTTCCACTAGAGTACCAGGGGCACGAAACCCCCAATAGAGCACCAGGGGAACGAATAGAGAGAGAGAGAGAGTGTGTGCGTGTGTTTGTGTGTGTGTGTGTGTGTGTGTGTGTACCTCCACGAGAGTTACATGGGGGACTATGGGAGTAAGGAGAGAGAGAGAGTGAGGATGTGTGTGTCTCTGTCTGTGTCTGTGTCTGTGTCTGTATGTCTGTGTGTGTGTGTGTGTGTGTGCGCCCACACTCCCTGCAGTGTACCAGGGACACAGGACTTCCACTAGAGTACCAGGGGCACTAAACCCCCAATAGAGCACCAGGGGCACGAATAGAGAGAGAGAGAGAGAGTGTGTGCATGTGTTTGTGTGTGTGTGTGTGTGTGTGTGTGTACCTCCACGAGAGTTACATGGGGGACTATGGGAGTAAGGAGAGAGAGAGAGTGAGGATGTGTGTGTCTCTGTCTGTGTCTGTGCCTGTGTGTGTGTGTGTGTGTGTGTGTGTGTGTGTGTGTGTGCGCCCACACTCCCTGCAGTGTACCAGGGACACAGGACTTCCACTAGAGTACCAGGGGCACGAATAGAGAGAGAGAGAGAGAGTGTGTGCGTGTGTGTGTGTGTGTGCGTGTGTACCTCCACGAGAGTTACATGGGGGACTATGGGAGTAAGGAGAGAGAGAGAGTGAGGATGTGTGTGTCTCTGTCTGTGTCTGTGTGTGTGTGTGTGTGTGTGTGTGTGTGTGTGTGTGTGTGTGTGTGTGTGTACCTCCACCAGAGTTCTAGGGGGACTATGGTTACACGGATTTAAAAAAAAACAAAGCAAGGATCAAAGCACAAAAGGGCACACCTCCACCAGAGTTACATGGGGGACTATGGGAGTAAGGAGAGAGAGAGAGTGAGGATGTGTGTGTCTCTGTCTGTGTCTGTGTGTGTGTGTGTGTGTGTGTGTACCTTCACCAGAGTTCTAGGGGGACTATGGTTACACGGATTTTAATAAAAAACAAAGCAAGGATCAAAGCACAAAAGGGCACACCTCCACCAGAGTTCCATGGGGGACTATGGGAGTAAGGAGAGAGAGAGAGTGAGGATGTGTGTGTCTGTGTCTGTGTCTGTGTGTCTGTGTGTGTGTGTGTGTGTGTGTGTGTGTGTGTGTGTGTGCGCCCACACTCCCTGCAGTGTACCAGAGACACAGGACTTCCACTATAGAGCACCAGGGGCACGAATAGAGAGAGAGAGAGAGTGTGTGCGTGTGTTTGTGTGTGTGTGTGTGTGTGTGTGTGTGTGTGTGTACCTCCACGAGAGTTACATGGGGGACTATGGGAGTAAGGAGAGAGAGAGAGTGAGGATGTGTGTGTCTCTGTCTGTGTCTGTGTGTGTGTGTGTGTGTGTGTGTACCTCCACCAGAGTTCTAGGGGGACTATGGGAGTAAGGAGAGAGAGAGAGTGAGGATGTGTGTGTCTCTGTCTGTGTCTGTGTGTGTGTGTGTGTGTGTGTGTGTGTACCTCCACCAGAGTTACATGGGGGACTATGGGAGTGTGGGGAATTTTATTATTACTTCTGATCACTACTTATAAAAGGCCAATTATACAGTACTGAGCCTCAAATTTGTACTAACTGTGCTAAATATATATGTAACAGAGTAAGTACTAACAACATCATATATAACCAATTACAGAACACTGGATTTGAATTAACACTATTAATGTATTGATTAACATTACCACAAACTGTATAACCTTTATTTGAACTAACTAAATGACCTGTGAGTGAACTAATAACACTATATAACCAACCATTAGAATCATTTGTGTTGCTGACATTGGAAGCTCAGTTCTTACTGACAATGTATGCTCGCTTACATGCACTACAATACACACCTCATAAACCACATCTCGCACCATATACTGGGAGCTCCAAGGGCAAGGTTGGTGGAAGGCCGTGATTGTAACGGGAGGATAAGATAGCAGGCAGGGGAGGATGCTCTCAGAAAGACTCCATTGTAAGAAGCTCTCACATGATAGGGAAAGGTCATTAGGGAGGATACTTCGTTTACAGGTACGGCTACTGGTCAAGGTCGTGATGCCAAGAGGCTGGGACCAGCCTGTGCACCAACGAAGGGAGGGCCAAGTCTAAACCGCAGTTACTCCCCAACTAGACAACCAATCAAAAATAATTGTATTCTTGCTGGAATGTATATACTGTTACTGCACATGTGTTTCGGGGCTCACTCTTTGACCTGTTGGCTACAGACTAACAGCTTGCTGACTGTGGTTTTCAGAGCTCAGACTGAGTCCTTGATCAAGCTCAATACTTATTCACACAGAAAATAAAACACCTCAAATGAGAGAAGTTGCCTGTCCTTCATCGAAAAAACGAACACGCTGACAAATTGGTGACCCCGACGTGATTTCGAGGAAAAGGACGACGGGCAGAGTCCCCGGACCCGCCATCCAGGGCCTGGACATCTCCTTGCGACCCTCTGGACACTCACACGGGCCCACATCTCAAAGGTAAGCAGAAACCTGTTGTGATAAACCAAATTCTGCTTAGTTTAGTATTGCAAATACCTTAGAGTGTGAGTGTTTGGAGGTAAGCAAAGAGAACTAAATTGCTGAATTTAAAAGCTGGACTGTGATGTTTACTACTGTGGGAATAATGTTGTGATATAACTGGCATTAAGCCAAAGTAGTGAAAAAACCTCGCGAGTAAAGAGAAAAAGAGATAAAGAAGAGGCCTGAAAAGAGAATAAAGAGTAAAATCCCCCGGCGAGGGGCTCCACCTATGAGTGGGGATCTGAACTAAATAACTATACCAGTGCAGCGGGGGCAGCGCCTGCGGGATTGTGACGACCCCAATGCAGCTGAAGAATTAGAGTAAGGAAATTACCCTAAAGAGGGGCTCCTCCGGCGTGTGGAGTTTGTGTGGTAGTAAAATAAAGGTATACCAGAGGAAAGAGCCAGCGCCTGCGGGAGATGCGACTCTTATCCTGCTGAAGAATTAAAATTACAATTAAGGATTGACGAGGCCAGTGCAAAAGACCTGGTAGAGAGCCTGCGGGACAGTTGCCAGGCCCGTTTGGAACGGCATGTTGGTGAGTGAGTTACGCATGGTAGCTGACGAGTGCCTTGTTGTCTCACCTCCAGTGTGGTGCACTGGGTCGTCCTAAAAAGGTCAAATTGAAAGCCACGCCATATTGTAGTTTAGTAGTATTTACAAGTTTTTGTGTGTGCTCTTGATGCATTTTGGATACTGTTTTGTATTTTCTGTGGATGTTAGAGCTCCATTGAAGTAGAACTAAGGAGCAGTTCCGCAAAAGCGGGTTTTGTGACGTCAAAACAAGACCGGCTGACAGTGGAGGAGAAGGAGGGGGGAGAGTCTGCTCACCGCTGAGCAGTGACTCTCTGGTAAAAAAAAAAAAAAAAGGACAAGGAGAGAGGATAGAAAAAGGAGTGGGAGATCGGTTACTGGAAGGAAGGATTGAGTGTGTTGTGCTCCTGCTGAACTGCTCTGACTGCAAAATATAGCTATAAAGTTGGGTTAAAAGACGCGGAGAAAGACGCAGCACTAATGTCCATGAGGAGTTCTCGGAGCAGCAGAACACACTTAAGTCCACATGAGCTGCTGACAGGTCGGCCTATGCCTGGTCCTCCCAGTGAGGCGGGGCATACGCCCCTGTTGGATGTGTGGCAATTTGACTGTGACGACTACATGAAATCTCTGACTGACCCTACTCGAGCTTTGTCTACACAGGTCCAACAGGTCGAGCAGAGACCAGAAGCAGCTGTTGTCCCGCCTCCTGCACAGGTACAAGTGGGTGACTGGGTACGGGTGAAGGTCCACAAGAGAATGTGGTCGGAACCCAGGTGGTCTGGACCGTGGGAGGTAACTGAGCGCACCTCACATGCTGTCCAGGTAAAAGGTAAAGCAGGAGCAAATTGGCACCACCTCACACATTGTGTACCAGCAGACCCGCCCTCTCGGACATTACGAGAGATTAGAAGTGATTTGGCTGACTTTTCCAAAACATAGGCACATTTGATAACTAAGCATGTACTCCAGCCCGCTTAGGGCAATGAGAGCCTCCATACAAGACAACCCCCAACTTTGGGGCGCGCTCGCAATCATTGTTGTCATTGTGGGATTTCCCTTGATGTGGTGGGAAATACTAATGCCAAAGCACCATGTGGTTCTGAATGTGGCCACTTCAGTCCCATGTCCCACCACACCAACGCAATCCACAGCTGTTGTAACACCCCTCCCACTGTCTCCACAGGTGATCCCTAAACGCAGAGTCACCAGGAGAGCCAGAGGATGGTCTCCCAGGGAGACCATCACCTGGTACCCCCCGGCAGTGAACATAACCTTCACTGAAGGAGTGACTGAAACGGTAATGGTAGATTTCTGTTCTGTGGTCCCTTGTAAAACTGTTACAGCCGCGAGAGCCCTCCTACGGTCAGTTAAGTATGTGTGCATGGTGTACAGCAACAGCAGAGCAAGCCGACTGTGTTCTGTCTGGTCCCAGGCAGTCTGGACAACCAGTAGAACAGACTGGGGATACAAAATTCCTAACAGGGACGATTGCTATGACTTAAAGGGAAGGATGACGGTGGTAAGAGGACAGGTGCCTAGCAACTGTGGTCTGACCTCATGTAACCCACTCCTCTTCACACTGCGCAACCCACAAAAATGTGATTCTCGTTTATATACTCTGGCTGCCTATGTTTCAGGCAAAGATCCAAAAGGATGGGTTTACTTCAACATAAGACCCAGATCGGCGTCGACAAGGGACAACAGAACAGGTACTGCCAAACACACTCCTGGGCCCCAAATTCGCCAACCAACCAACCTCGTTACCTATCTCAATGCTACCACTCTTAGGCAATTGGTTGCCGTGGAGACAGGCTTCACAGAGGCTAATGCATGGTTGGACTGGGTGATGTATTCGGCAGCAGAGTTGAAAGTCAAAAATTGTATTGCATGTGCTCCCGCCAGACCTGTGTTGGGCACTGTACCGTTCAGACTCACTGTGTATAATGACCCTGTTGGTTTTGGTTGCATGCTTCAGCTATTCACCTCTCCCAGCCTGCCGAATGACTTCAGATGTCGCACCCTGCATTACCTGCTGCCTGCTTCTCCAACAACAGTTATCCCACCTCCCTTCACACCGTTCGCAGCCAACTACACGTGTTTCCGGCGGCAGGCAGACTCTGGCGTGGAGGTAGGAACCCTGACTTGGTGTAATGTTACGTTTAATGTTAGGACCGCCTCCACGTCCATTCCTTTGGGCATGAATAGCATGACTACAGCTAGAGCTGACACTTGGTGGTTCTGTGGCGGACAGACTTTGTTTCCTGTGTTGCCTAAGAACTGGATAGGAATACGACCAATAAGAATGTTGATTGGATTAACTACCTACATTTACTACAACCAGCAGAGGTTTGTGAACTACACCAGGGATGCGGTTACAGGTCTACACGAGCAGTTGGACAAGACCAGCCTGATGGCCTGGCAAAACAGGATGGCGCTAGACATGTTACTAGCCGAACAAGGTGGGGTCTGTAAGATGTTTGGTTCTGCCTGTTGCACGTTCATCCCCAATAACACTGCTCCT
>NC_092035.1:12344976-12347476 GCF_042242105.1 Pempheris klunzingeri | reverse complement strand
CAAAAGACCTGGTAGAGAGCCTGCGGGACAGTTGCCAGGCCCGTTTGGAACGGCATGTTGGAGAGTGAATTACGCATGGTAGCTGACGAGTGCCTTGTTGTCTCACCTCCAGTGTGGTGCACTGGGTCGTCCTAAAAAGGTCAAATTGAAAGCCACGCCATATTGTAGTTTAGTAGTTTTTTACGTGTCTTGATACAATTTGGATCCTGTTTTGTATTTTCTGTGGATGTTAGAGCTCCATTGAAGTAGAACTAAGGAGCAGTTTCACAAAAGCGGGTTTTGTGACGTCAAAACAAAAAACCGGCTGACAGTGGAGGAGAAGGAGGGGGGAGAGTCTGCTCACCGCTGAGCAGTGACTCTCTGGTAAAAAAAAAAAAAAAAAAGAAGAAGAAGGAGAGAGGCTAGAAAAAGGAGGGGGAGATTGGTTACTGAGTGAAGGGATTGAGTGTGTTGTGCTCCTGCTGAACTGCTCTGACTGCAAAATATAGCTATAAAGTTGGGTTAAAAGACGCGGAGAAAGACGCAGCACTAATGTCCATGAGGAGTTCTCGGAGCAGCAGAACACACTTAAGTCCACATGAGCTGCTGACAGGTCGGCCTATGCCTGGTCCTCCCAGTGAGGCGGGGCATACGCCCCTGTTGGATGTGTGGCAATTTGACTGTGACGACTACATGAAATCTCTGACTGACCCTACTCGAGCTTTGTCTACACAGGTCCAACAGGTCGAGCAGAGACCAGAAGCAGCTGTTGTCCCGCCTCCTGCACAGGTACAAGTGGGTGACTGGGTACGGGTGAAGGTCCACAAGAGAATGTGGTCGGAACCCAGGTGGTCTGGACCGTGGGAGGTAACTGAGCGCACCTCACATGCTGTCCAGGTAAAAGGTAAAGCAGGAGCAAATTGGCACCACCTCACACATTGTGTACCAACAGACCCGCCCTCTCGGACATTACGAGAGGTTAGAAGTGATTTGGCTGATTTTTCCAAAACATAGGCACATTTGATAACCAAGCATGTACTCCAGCCCGCTTAGGGCAATGAGAGCCTCCATACAAGACAACCCCCAACTTTGGGGCGCGCTCGCAGTCATTTTTATCATTGTGGGATTTCCCTTGATGTGGTGGGAAATACTAATGCCAAAGCACCATGTGGTTCTGAATGTGGCCACTTCAGTCCCATGCCCCACCACACCAACGCAATCCACAGCTGTTGTAACACCCCTCCCACTGTCTCAACAGGTGATCCCTAAACGCAGAGTCACCAGGAGAGCCAGAGGATGGTCTCCCAGGGAGACCATCACCTGGTATCCCCCGGCAGTGAACATAACCTTCACTGAAGGAGTGACTGAAACAGTAATGGTAGATTTCTGTCCTGTGATCCCCTGTAGAAGTGTTGCAGCCGCAAAAGCCTTCCAACGGTCAGTTAAGTATGTGTGCATGGTGTACAGCAACAGCAGAGCAAGCCGACTGTGTTCTGTCTGGCCCCAGGCAGTCTGGACAACCACTAGAACAGACTGGGGATACAAAATTCCTAACAGGGATGATTGCTATGACTTAAAGGGAAGGCTGACGGTGGTAAAAGGACAGGTGCCTAGTAACTGTGGTCTAACCTCATGTAACCCACTCCTCTTCACACTGCGCAACCCACAAAAATGTGATTCTCGTTTATATACTCTGGCTGCCTATGTTTCAGGCAAAGATCCAAAAGGATGGGTTTACTTCAACATAAGACCCAGATCGGCTTCGGCAGGGGACGACAGAACAGGTATTGCCAAGCACACTCCCGGACCCCAAATTCGCCAATTACCCAACCTCGTTACCTATCTCAATGCCACTACTCTTAGGCAATTGGTTGCCGTGGAGACAGGCTTCACAGAGGTTAATGCATGTTTGGACTGGGTGATGTATTCGGCAGCAGAGTTGAAGGTCAAAAATTGTATTGCATGTGCTCCCGCCAGACCTGTGTTGGGCACTGTACCGTTCAGACTCACTGTGTATAATGACCCTGTTGGTTTTGCTTGCATGCTTCAGCTGTTCACCTCTCCCAGCCTGCCGAATGACATCAGATGTCACACCCTGCATTACCTGCTGCCTGCCTCTCCAACAGCAGTTATCCCACCTCCCTTCACACCGTTCGCAGCCAACTACACGTGTTTCCGGCGGCAGGCAGACTCTGGCGTGGAGGTAGGAACCCTGACTTGGTGTAATGTTACGTTTAATGTTAAGACCGCCTCCACGTCCATCCCATTAGGCATGAATGGCATGACCACAGCTAGAGCTGACACTTGGTGGTTTTGTGGCGGGCGGACCTTGTTTCCTGTGTTGCCTAAGAACTGGGTGGGGATCTGTGCTCTGGTCCAGCTGGTTATGCCTTTCTATGCTCTGCCTCTAACTGAATCTGCCTTTCAGAGCCTGCAGAAGGAGGGGGGCTCTTCCAGCCCCCGTTCCACACGCTCTGTTGTGCCAGGGACTTTCAATCCATCCATCTATATTGACGCCATT
>NC_092035.1:12237476-12322476 GCF_042242105.1 Pempheris klunzingeri | reverse complement strand
TGTGTGTGTGTGTGTGTACCTCCACCAGAGTTCTAGGGGGACTATGGTTACACGGATTTAAAAAAAAACAAAGCAAGGATCAAAGCACAAAAGGGCACACCTCCACCAGAGTTACATGGGGGACTATGGGAGTAAGGAGAGAGAGAGAGTGAGGATGTGTGTGTCTCTGTCTGTGTCTGTGTGTGTGTGTGTGTGTGTGTGTACCTCCACCAGAGTTCTAGGGGGACTATGGTTACACGGATTTTAATAAAAAACAAAGCAAGGATCAAAGCACAAAAGGGCACACCTCCACCAGAGTTCCATGGGGGACTATGGGAGTAAGGAGAGAGAGAGAGTGAGGATGTGTGTGTCTCTGTCTGTGTCTGTGTGTCTGTCTGTGTCTGTGTGTGTGTGTGTGTGTGTGTGTACCTCCACCAGAGTTCTAGGGGGACTATGGTTACACTGATTTTAATAAAAAACAAAGCAAGGATCAAAGCACAAAAGGGCACACCTCCACCAGAGTTCCATGGGGGACTATGGGAGTAAGGAGAGAGAGAGAGAGTGAGGATGTGTGTGTCTCTGTCTGTGTCTGTGTCTGTGTGTCTGTGTGTGTGTGTGCGCGCCCACACTCCCTGCAGTGTACCAGGGACACAGGACTTCCACTAGAGTAACAGGGGCACGAAACCCCCAATAGAGCACCAGGCGCACGAATAGAGAGAGAGAGAATGTGTGCATGTGTTTGTGTGTGTGTGTGTGTGTACCTCCACCAGAGTTACATGGGGGACTGTGGGAGTAAGGAGAGTGAGAGAGTGAGGATGTGTGTGTCTCTGTCTGTGTCTGTGTGTGTGTGTGTGTACCTCCACCAGAGTTCTAGGGGGACTATGGTTACACGGATTTAAAAAAAAACAAAGCAAGGATCAAAGCACAAAAGGGCACACCTCCACCAGAGTTACATGGGGGACTATGGGAGTAAGGAGAGAGAGAGAGTGAGGATGTGTGTGTCTCTGTCTCTGTCTGTGTCTGTGTGTGTGTGTGTGTGTGTGTGTGTGTGTGTGTACCTCCACCAGAGTTCTAGGGGGACTATGGTTACACGGATTTAAAAAAAAAACAAAGTAAGGATCAAAGCACAAAAGGGCACAACTCCACCAGAGTTACATGGGGGACTATGGGAGTAAGGAGAGAGAGAGAGTGAGGATGTGTGTGTCTCTGTCTGTGTCTGTGTGTGTGTGTGTGTGTGTGTACCTCCACCAGAGTTCTAGGGGGACTATGGTTACATGGATTTTAAAAAAAAACAAAGCAAGGATCAAAGCACAAAAGGGCACACCTCCACCAGAGTTCCATGGGGGACTATGGGAGTAAGGAGAGAGAGAGAGAGAGAGAGAGAGAGGGAGGATGTATGTGTGTGTGTGTCTCTGCCTGTGTGTGTGTGTGTGTGTCCACACTTCCTGCAGAGTACCAGGGACACAGGACTTCCACTTGAGTACCAGGGGCACGAAACCTCCATTAGAGGACCAGGCGTGTGGGGCTAAGGAGGTCAGTCAAAGGAGACACAATCAAAGCAAAGTTACGACAAAATCCTCTGTAATAACGAGCTAAACCAAGAGAGCGACGCAACTCGCGCTTGGTGGTGGGAACAGGTAACTCAGCAACAGCGGTTATTTTTGCATCTATTGGCCCTGACCAACCTTCTTGCCAAGATAGGTGATGGTGGCCTTGGCAAACTCATATTTGGCAAGATTTGAGGTGAGCGAAGCGTCTTGCGGGCACCAACACACAGTGGACAAGGTTTCCATATGGCAAGGCCAGTCAGCAGAGTAGACAACCACATCATCGAGATATGCCTCACAGCTTTTCACACCAGACAGCACCCGCTGCATAAGGCGTTGAAAAGTGGCAGGGGCATTACGCATACCAAATGCCATAACAGTGTACTGCATGAAACTGTCTGGGGTCACAAATGCAGAGATCTCTGAAGCACAGGGTGTTAAGGGCACTTGCCAGTAACCCTTTAGCAAGTCTAACTTTGTGACATAGCGAGTAGCACCAACTCTATCAATACAATCTTCAATACGAGGAAGAGGAAAAGAATCTGGTTTGGTAGCAGCATTAATTTTCCTAAAATCAGTACAGAAGTGTGGAGTTCTATCAGAGTTTGGCACTAACAAACACGGGGAGCTCCAGGCACTAGAACTAGGAACAGCTAAGCCATGATCTTGTAAGTACTGAACCTCCTTCTGCATCTGAGATCTTTTGGTGGGATTCACCCGATAGGCATGCTGCTTAATAGGACGGCAATCCCCTACATCAATGTCGTGCTGCAAGACTGTGGTTTGGGTCGGTACATCTGAGAAAAGTGCATAATGATCATTAATTAATCCAATGATGTCACTCATTTTTTTCAGCAAGATGCGATAAATAAGTATCTAAATCACCCAATACTTGGGAATTCGGTAACCGAGCACACAGAACAGGAGTATCTTGCATCACTAGGTCATCGTCCTGAGGAGAGTAGGATGGTAATACTGTTGTTACAGCCACAGGCAATGTCCTAGCTGAAGCAGAGAGAGCTGGTTCACCAGTCCTGGCAACATAAGGCTTCAGCATGTTCTCTCAGGTTCCTGTGGATCCTGGTCCTGGCCCTGGCCCTGCTGATGTGGTTCTCTGGTTCCTGTGGGTCCTGGTCCCGGTCCCGCTGATGTGGTTCTCTGGTTCCTGTGGATCCCGGTCCTGGTTCTGCTGATGTGGTTCCCTGGTTCCTATGGATCCTGGTCCTGGCCCCGCTGATGTGGTTCTCCACCAGCCAATGGATGTGCGTCTGTCCAAGGCTACAGCCTGTCCGTCCTTGGGAGCTGGATCTCTCCTTCACTGTGGTGCTCCCGGAGGTTTCTCTTTTCCCACTGGGTTTTTTGAGTTTTTCCTTCCCGAAGAAGGAGGGTCATAAAGGGCAGGTGATGCCTCGGACTGATCCATCGGACTGATCCACTGGCCTCATCGACTGCTGGACTCTTTATTAGATTGTTTGTTCGCTTACACTTGTTTATTTCAGTGAACTTTGTAAAGCACTATGAGACACTCTGTTGTGATATTGGGCTAGACAAATAAAATTGAATTGAATTGAATTGAAAGTGACATACGCGTCTCCTATCAGGAGTACAGATGACACAATCTGTTTCACTCGGTTTCTTGCCAATGGTATAAGGGCCTGTGAATTTGGCTTCAAGTGCTGAACCAGGGATAGGAAGGAAAACCAAAACAGAATCTCCAGGTTTAAAACATCGTTTGACAGCACTCTTATCAAAGTGAGCCTTCATTTTTGATTGGGAGCTGGACAGTGCCTCTTTCGCCATCTCATCATAATCCAACACATTCTGATTAGGAGAAGTATGTCCAGTCATCTGCTCACCCAACAACTTCAATGGGCCACGGACTGTGTGACCAAAAACAAGCTCTGCAGGACTGAAACCCAACGATTCCTATACAGTTTCTCGAATTGCAAAGAGTAGGAATGGTATACCCTCATCCCTTTCCTTACCAGTTTCAAGACAGTAGGTGCACAACATAGTCTTAAGGGTTTGGTGGAAGCGTCTCCCCATCGTTACTATGGGCAACGTGAGATCGCTGGTAAACAAGATGGAGGAGCTAACAGCGTTAGCCAGGAGTCAGATGGAGTACCGGGAGTGTAGTCTGGTGTGCTTTTTGGAGATGTGGCTGCATCGGCACATTCCCGACGACGATGTTTCCATTGGTGGCTTCCAAACTGTTTGGGCCGACAGGGACTGCACCAGGAGCGGTAAGCAGAAAGGAGGGGGGCTTACCGTTCTGGTGAACAACAGGTGGTGCAATCCTGCTCATATTACTATCAAGGAGTGCATGTGCAGCCCGGACATTGTGCAGCCCGGACCTGTAACCAAGCCAGATTGCAAGTACACAACATGCAATGGGACTTCAATCCATGCCATACCACAACCCTGAACTAAAGCATTGTCCCCTGTAAAGGTTTCTTCAGAGAGGGGCAAGACTCCCTTTACCAACAAAGACTGAGCAGCTGCTGTATCTCTTAGAATACAAACTGAGACAAACTTCCCTGACTCAGAGGTAGCCATCAAACCTTCCATACGGAAAGGTGCAAAGAGGTCAGACTCAGAGCTGTCCTCAATGGACTCACCAGGCTTTTTCACCACCCCAGACCTGTCCTTAATGAAGTGACCGAGTTCGAGTTCCTTCGGACTAGACAGAGATGGTACTGAAGCCAACAATGCCACCGGCTTAGCAGCTTTCTGCTTTTTACTGAGAACATGACAGTCAGCTATAACATGACCAGGCTTTTTACAATAGAAACAAACTCTCTCAGTGTTTCCAATGCTGGAACTAGCAGATTTCATAGCAAAAACTGAAGAATTAGCTCCATTACTGCTAGTTTTAAAACGAGGAAGGCGAGGGGAAGTATTGTTCTTAGTCTCATGGGCTTTGACAGTATGAACTACTTTATGGGCTAAGATGTATTCATCAGCAAGCACAGCGGCATCTTCAACCTTTGACACTCGCTGCTCACTCATAAGTTGCAACTGATGGAGGAACACACTTTTTAAATTCCTCTAGGAGTATCAACTCACAAAATTGCTCTTTGGCTTCCACTTTCAGAGACGTGCACCATCTATTAAACAGAATTTCCTTCTCACTGGCAAATTCTACAAATGTCTGTTTCTCCACCTTACGACAACCTCTAAAACGCTGCCTGTAGGCCTCTGGGACCAGCTCATAGGCACGCAAGATGGCTGCTTTAACTATTTCATAATCAGAACTTTGTGTTAGCGTTAACGAAGAATAGACATCATGTGCTTTACCTGACGAACACCAGGGTCACAAGTGTTCCAAAGGAACACAACTACAGCCTAGAATCTAACAAACTACTGCACAAAACAAATTGCTCTGACTCCCCACAACGCTGTGTGGAAACAAAAGCCTGCAGATGCCACCACATGCTATCGCTAGAATTAGAAATCAATGCTGTTACCTAACCTACTCTAGAGCATGCCTTGTTCCCTCTCTATCAAAAACTGTCTCTACCTAACTAATCCTTGACTAGTCTTCGTCGGCTTTCCGGGCACGCCAGGGGCCACCCCAGGGTTACCGCACAAAAAATAATAAAGTGGTGATGGTCTCTCCAACACCCGGAGGCTAACTTAACCAGGCAGCAAAAAGTATCATTTATTTAGCCAAATGAACATAACCAACATGCTGGGAACTGAATCATGTGCCAGGGAGCTGAGAGAGAGAGAGACAGAGAGAGAGTGGGGGAAGAACTGCTTATACAGAACACAGACGCAGAGGCTGACGCCGTTTGGCTCGACATACCTGTGCGAAAAGACTTGCTCGGCACTGACGTATATCAAAAATAAATACAGATCTCGTCTAAACGTGGGGGATGATCTCCGAGTGGCCGTCTCCAAAATTAAACCCACAATTGACTTGCTGTGCTCCATGCATAGTGCTTATTTTAACACTGAAACATAGAAATTCCCAAAATGTACATTTGCACCGCAGCAATGTTCACGTTTACTCAGTGTTACAGTTTATGGTTATTACTTTGACTGAGATATTCTTCTGCTAACGTGGAAATGAAAGAATTGTGTGTAAATTAAGTTCAGTGTTCACTCATAAGTTGCATGGAGATTGCTTTATATACAGTATGTGTTACCAAACGTGCACGAGGTTCGAGCCGTGTGTAGACGGAGCTGGGGCATTGCTTCAGGAATGGAGCGAATAAACTGTGCGGGCACCGCAGTGTCGTACTTTGCCTTTAGTGTCCCGTTACACTGCAGCTCAATCTGAATCTGTACAGGTGCAGATTCCACGTCGATGGCAAATGGGTTGCGAAGCAGCTCGAAATTCTTTTTTTGTGCTTCAAAGTCACGAAAGCGCAGTGCGAACTCAGTGCGCAGTGTGCTCAGTTTATCAGCAAAGTGCGCATTTGGGAAAACCGTTGTGCGGACTTGGTTCAACGTTACTTGGCAACGGGGAAAGTGAGGCGAGTTGCGCTGGTGCATTTGCGTCTCCCAGAAGAGCAGCTTCAATTGAAATGCCTTCACCGCATCATACATGTCAGTGATCGTGCGGTCACGTCCTTGGAGCTGAAGGTTTAAGACGTTGAGATGAGCTGTTATGTCAGCCAGAAACGCCAACTCACATTTCCACTTTTCATCCAGCAAAACTGTGGGGTCTTCTCCTTTACTGTCTATGAACTGACACATTTCCTTGCGGAGCACAAAAACTCTATTGACAACTTTTCCCCGACTCAGTCAACGCACATCTGTATGAGAAGGAATGTCGGCAAACTCTGAATCTATTTCCCGCATTAAAAGACTGAAATTGCCGGTGATTTAAACCTTTGGCTCGGATAAAGTTTACGGTTTGCGTTACAGTGCTCGTTACGTGCACCGTTTTTAGGACTTTACCACACAGCGTTTCCTGGTGTATGATGCAGTGATATGCTGTTAACTCACCAGTACAGTTCTCCTCCTGCATCTTTCCTCGCATCCTTCCCACTAGTCCACTTTTTTCACCGCACATCACCGGTGCTCCATCTGTTCTAAGTCCAATAACTTTGTGCCAGGGCACTTTCATGTCGGTTACGCTTTGACATAGGTTTTCACAAATGTCTTTTCCTGTCGTTGTCCCTTGCATCGATTTAATGTCCAATATTTCCTCTGTAACGTGCAAATTAGAGTCCACTCCACGGATGAAGATGGCCAGCTGTGCAGTGTCCGTTGTGTCAGTACTTTCATCCGCAGCAAGACAGTATGCAATAAAGTCTTTGCTTCTTTCGCTCAACTGTGTTCTTAAATCAGTGGCCATCTCACAAACCTGATCAGCAACCGTATTTCTACTCAGGCTTACATTTGCCAACGTCTGCTTTTTGTCTGGACACAAGACCTCGCACACCTTCATCGTGCAGCTCTTCAGAAACTCTCCCTCGGTAAGTGGCCGGGCTGATTTGGCTATCTCCTCTGCCACGATAAAACTTGCTTTCGCAGCAGCTTCACTTTGTGATTTTGCTCAGGTGAAAAACGTCTGCTGAAATGTCAGATTCTTCTATAACTCTTCTACTTTATGTATCTTCTGCTCTGCATTCAGGTTTTTCAGCTTATCCTGATGTTTTGTCTCGTAGTGCCGTCTTAGATTAAATTCCTTCATTACAGCCACATTAGCTCCACAAATTAGACACACAGGTTTACCGCCAATGTCAGTAAACATATACTCAGCCTCCCGTGGGTTTTGAAAGGCTCTGTTTTCACAATCAACTTTTCTCTTTGCCATTGTGAGAGGCTAGCTTCGCAATAACTTTACAATAGGGTTGTATACAGCAACAGAAGCTTGGCTTGATTGACGCGGGAATGTTCCCAGGTAGCCTAGTGTTCGGCAAGGCAGCTGAAGTGCTGCGTTATGCTATCTGTAGTTTGTGTGTTATCAGCGCTTCATATCGCCGGGCCATTAATAACAATAATAATAGATCTATATAAAATGATCTCACGGGCCTTGAGTTTGACACATATGCTCTATAGGGTTGAAGTCTGGAGATTGACTTGGCCAGTCTAAAACCTTCCATTTCTTGCCCCTGATGAACTCCAGTGTTGGTTTGGCAGTGTGTTTTGGGTCATTATCTTGCTGCACCATGAAGGTTCTCCCAATCAGTTTGGTTGCATCTTTCTTTAAATTGGCAGAAACATTTTTCCGTAGACTTCTGAGTTCATTTTGTTGCTGCCATCGTGTGTTACATCATCAATGATGCCCGTCCCAGAAGAAGCCGTGCAAGCCCGAGCCGTGACATTACCTCCACTGTATTTCACAGATGAGCTTGTATGTTTGGGATCATGAGCAGATCCTTTCTGTCTCCAAACTTTAGCCTTTCCATCACTTTGGTAAAGGTTCATCTTTGTCTCATCAGTCCATAAAACTTTGTACCAGAGATTTTGATGAGTGGTTTGCACCTTCTAGTGTAGCCTCTGTACTTTTGTTCATAAAGTCTTCTGCAAACAGTAGATTGTGATACCTTCACTCCTGCCCTCTGGAGGTTGTTGCTGATGTCCCCAACAGTTGTTTTAGGGTCTTTCTTTACAGCTCTTACGACGTTTCTGTTGTCAACTGCTGCCGTTTTCCTTGGTCTACCCGTTCGACGTCATCACGCCACACGTACACCAGTGGTTTCTTTCTTCTTCGGGACATTCCAAAAGGTTGTACTGGCTGTGGCCAAAGTTTGTGCAATGGCTCTGATTGATTTCCGTCTTCTCTCAGCTTCACAGTTGCTTGTTTTTCACCCATGGACAGCTCTCTGGTTTTCATGTTGGTTACACCTCTAACTATAAATGCAGTCTGCACGGGCAAAACCCAAATCTGAAACTGAATGTAGACATTCAGCTCTATTTATTGTTTGAGTAATCAATGTAATAGGACACAGCAGGGCAACAAAACACACCTGTCAGCAGGGGCGTAGCACCAAATTCTGGGCCCTGTACACTCTCAATGTCAGTGGGCCCCATCCCAGTGGAGCCTATTACTATGACAACTAAAGATAAAGAGAAAAAATAATCTAAAAATAAAAAAATCAGATATTGATTTATAATGTGTCAAGTGTTGTGATGGTTTCTCTCTCTCTGTCTCTGTCTCTCCCTCGCGAACCAACATACCAACGTAAGTTAATTGGACTTTGCATAACAAGCAAACTCGGTTCACCTTTGGGAAAGAAAGCAGTCAACAGCTGCCACTGCCTCCCCTCATTCTGCCTTCTTTCTTTTTCTTTCCTCTTCTGATACCCCGACTTGTGCTTCTTGGGCAGCATGATGTCTAGCCCCCAGGTCATTCAATCTGGACTCACTGACGTTACACTTGTCGCCGGTCGCTGTCGGGCGGACTAAACCATTTTGCGCCTCCAAGAGGGGGCCCCCAGAATGTCCAATATGTTGGGAGGACTTTGACATAAAGTTAATTCTCTCAGTTGATGTTATCAATATATCTGAAATAAATTATGACACCAATTAATTGGAGGGCCCAATTCATTCGAAATGAAAACATCACAAAAAATATATATATATATATATCAGGATTTTCATGGGCCCCTCTCCCTACTCGGGCCCTGGGTAGTCAGGTCCACTTTTCCCCCCACTACCACGCCCATGCCTGTCAGTCACGTGTTCCAATACTTTTGCTCACATGAAAAGTGGGTGGGTTCAGACAAAAGGTGCTATCTTCTAAGTTGTTTATCAGATCCAAATGTAAATACCTGGAAATAAAAGCTGAAATGTTGTTCTCTTGTCTCAAACCCAAATGTTCTCAGTGTACAGCAAAAATAAAGGAATTGACCTCACTGTTCCAATACCTTTGGAGGGGAGTGTAGATCCAATAACACGCCTGTTTGGGGGCACACTTGAATGGGGGCACATGCGCATGCAGCGACCAGCAGCAGGAAGAGTGTCCGTCTTGTTTGTTTGAGTATGCTTGAGTTTGGAAGTTTTAAGCCTGTTAATTCGCAAGTTTTGGATCAATCTTAACTCTACATCAGCTTGCTGAAGCGTGACAGGGTTCAGAGACGATGGATTTGACCGTGATTTATTTCCTGGTGGTGTTGGCGTCTGTATGGCGCGCGCTGCTCACGGCACCTGAAGTCAATATGATAATTCAATACTCAAGAGATTACCTGTTCAACTATAACAACCCTGCTATCAGCGGACCACCGGCGAACCTGGTTTTCCCTGACCTGGAGGAATTTGTCCACGGCCATGGGAAAGGTGATTACTTCAGAGCTCTGCAGCGTAAACCGAGGAAGCGAGGCAGGAGAGGTGGGGTGCGGGAGCGCATGAGACGCCAACATCTGTCTCGCATACCCCTGCCTTCCATCATCCTGTCTAATGCCCGGTCCCTCTGCAACAAGATTGAAGAACTTCAGGCTCTTGTCCGTCACCACCATGAGTTCAAAGAAGCCCATATCCTGGCATTTACAGAGACGTAGTTCGGGGAAAAGGACGCCGACGGTGATTTGGCCATAGACGGGCTCGGGGTCCCGTTCCGCACCGACAGAGCGTCTGCGACAACAGGGAAATCATGCGGAGGAGGGGTATGTCTGTATATAAACGAGTGCTGGTGTAAAACTGTGGTGGTGAGAGAAAGTTTATGCACCAAGGATGTTGAGCTGCTTTCTTTGTCCATGCGCCCAGTGTATCTTCCACGAGAATTTCCACAGATTTTTGTGATGGTTGCTTATATCCATCCAAAGGCTAATGAGGAAAACGCCACTGAACTAATTTTTCAAACCGTGCTATTTCCCCAGACGGTCCTAATCTCATTTTAGGTGATTTTAACCACTGCTCACTGGGATAAAACCCTCAGAAACTTGTACAAGTATGTTTCCTGTCCCAACCAGAAAGACAGGATCCTAGACAAGTGTTATGTGTCTATTTAAAAAGCCTATAAATCAATACCACTCCCTCCGCTGGGTTCAGCCGACCACAATTGTGTGTACCTGATTCCATCCTATCGGACATGTCGTCAGAGGGGAAAAGTGACAACCAAAAACAGCAAAGTGTGGTCAGAAGAGGCCACAATGTCTCTTCTGGGCTGTCTGGACAGTACAGCTTGGGAGGAGTTCATTGAATCCTCTAGTGACATTAACAAACTGTGGTCAGCTCCTGGATAACCTACTGCGTGGACACTGTTTTTCCTGTAAAGACTGTTAAATCTTACCCAAATAGCAAACCCTGGGTGAGCAGGCATCTTAAAGTGTTGTTAAATAAAAAGAAACAGGCTTTTAAACAGGGTAACCTTACTGAGCTCCTTTCTGTACAAAAGGAAATCAAACAGGAAATCGGGAGAGCTAAATTATGTAACAAACAAAAAGTTGAAGATAAGCTGAGCAACAACAACCTGGGCTCAGCATGGGACAGTATTAAGACTATGGTTGGGCTGACTGACAATGCAAAGAAAAAGGTCTCATTAGACGGGTTCACCTCAGATCTGGGTCTGGCATAGGAGCTAAACAAATTTTATTCAAGATTTGATGTGCATGATTTTAACAATGAAATAACTACGTTGAAAAACACTTTTCTGGAATCCAATCAACTGGCCGCACCTCCGTTTGATGTGTATATGGCTGTCAAAACTTTGAAACACTGTAAAACCAGAACAAGTGCTGGCCCTGACAACATTAGTGGTCGAATGCTCTCAATCTGTGCTGAATAACTAGGACCGATTTTTAATTATATTTTTAATCTGTCATTTTCCCAGCAGAAGGTTCCTATTTTGTGGAAACAGGCCACTATAGTTCCTGCTGCCAAATCTAAACACCCTAAATCTTTAAATGATTTCAGGCCCATAGCCCTGACTTCTCTAGTCATGAAGTCATTTGAAAAACTGGTTAAAGCTGAACTCCTGAATAGGACTGAACACTTGCTTGATCCACTGCAGTTTGCCTACAGGAACAGGAGGGGGGTTCAGGATGCCACCGTAACTCTGCTAAACTACATCTACAAGCACCTCCTATCACCCTGGTCCTATAGCACTATTGTTAGTGCTATAGTCACTGTTAGTACGTTGGTTGCTGTTTGTGTTGTCTCTCTCTCTCTCTCTGTCCAACCTCCACTTAATGCGGACCCTGACAGAAGCCGCCCACATTGACCCTGGGTCTGTTCGAGGTTTCTTCCCGTTAAAGGGGAGTTTTTCCTTGCCACTGTTGCTCAATATAGTATCTGATGCTTGTGGGAATGTGGGAATTCTTGAATACTTCATTTTGAATTCCTGAATCATTGGGTCTCTCTCTAATTAAAGAGTTTGGTCTAGACCTGCTCTTTATGTAAAGCGTCTTGAGTTAACGCTGTTGTGAATTGGCGCTATATAAATAAAGATTGATTGATTGATATGTGCACCCTCTGCTAAACAATGTGAGAGTGACACTGTTACACTGTTGAAACACCTAGCTGAAAGATGTCACAAAGCTAGCCTATCTAAACTTCAATTTGTGAAGCAGGAAGTGACGTTTCTAGGACGCATTATCTCTCCACATGGCAAATCTCTCTCTCGAAAAAGAACTGAAGCCATTCGCAGGCAAACCACAGACTAAAAAGCAAATTATGTCCTTCCTGGGAATGTGTTCCTACTGTCACACATTCATTCCAAACTTATTACTATTAACCTATTACTAGCTGGACCTGAAACCAGATTTTGCTTGTAGAATCCTATGTGGTCGCTTTACCCTGTACTCTTGAGTCTCATCTATGCCTGTGATGTTGGACTCCGAGCTCGTGAACTTACATAAACTTCTTGAATGAATCTTAGAATCCTCTCTTCATTACTACAAACCATGGAAAAGCATCCCTACAATTTGGCGTCACGAACCTGACGGTGCTGCTTTAAAGGTTTTTTTTATAACTCTATAACTTTTAGAAATACTGATCGATTATATACCTGTAGGCCTACTTATAGTGTTTTGTGTATTTAATAAAAAAAAAAAAAAGGGACAAAAAATAGGAAGAGGGGGGCCCCTCCACGTCACACGTGGCATTAAAGTGGTGTCTACGGGATACGCACTGACTGCGCAGTCCAGGGAAAAGCGTCAGGTCACTTATAAAGTGACACTGGACGGCTTATAAAAAGCATCAGGTCACTTGTAGAGTGTCGCTGGATGGCTTATGAAGAGCGTTAGGTCACAGGAAGTGTCGTTGGACGGCTCGTAATAAAAGCGTGAGGTCATTGAGGTGACGCTGCGTGGCTTATGAAGAGAGTGAGGACACGCAGGAAGTGTCGCTGCACTGCTCAAAGACAAAAAGAAAGACAAAGGTTGCGCAGGTCGCTTCGCTGGACGGCTTATGTATGTTGTTGTGTACACTGTTGTGCTTTGACAAGTGGTAATGTTCAATTTGGCTATCAGAAATAATTAATAATTATCAAAGATAATTATTAATTATTAAAATGAATGAACTTTGAATAAAGTCCACCTCGATTGGGGCACCACCTCGAAAAACGAGGAAAAGACAGCCGTTTTAATTGATTTAGTCTCATAAAAGTACTAAACTATCAATTTGGAATTATGTTTTATAATTAATTTAATAACTACTACCAAAATTACCACATTGATAGCTAGCTGAAGGATTTTGGAGTTCTTGACAGTGTAGAAGTTGGCAGTGTTCACCCTTGTACAACATTAAAGGAGACAGCAGGTATTAAAACATTTATTAAAACAGAGCAAGACGCAGGGACATCATTTGTTACTCATTAAGGTGAAGGACTTGTATTTTGGTTGTAAGTACAGCTGAAGCAGAGTAGGTATTAAAGACATCTGCTGTTACAGAAACAAAATCAATCAAACAATCTAACTAAGTCTCTATGACTAAACGAACAAATAATAAGAGTGTGTGTGTGTGTGTGTGTGTGTGTGTGATAAGGCTGAGGAATGTGGGATGGGCCCACAAAGGTGGGGGGAGAGCCCAAATGGTGATGGCCAGACCCCCTGAGGTGTGGGGCAAAGGAGACAAAGGAAGCTAAGTGCTGTTAGCTTAGCTTTGTCCCTCAGTGGCCTGTTGCAGACTGTGTGTGTGAGAGAGATAAAGGTGCAGGTTAAGATAGGATGGTTAGTTTGTATACCCTGTGTCTGTGTGACCAAACTAACATCAACTAAACTTAATGGCTGCACAGTAATCTACAACACATCACAATAATCAAACTCAATGAACATTTAAGCAAGTCAATACATTAACAGGGGTAAACCATGTATGCAGTAATGCTATGCTAATTATGCCCTGCTTTCTCAGCCTGTTGCTGGAGGAAAGGTGTGGTTCTTGTCCGTTGCTGTGTGGTTGCAGGCTGGAGGAATCCGGTCGCTCCTTTGTTCCTGTTAGTTAGCAGCTCTGTGCTAACTTGCTGGTGTGCTCCTGTTGTTGGTTCTGGTTATCAGCTGGCAGCCTCTGGGTCGTGCCTGCTGGCGCTGATCTGCTTACTTCAGGCAGGACCTTGTGTCGCTACCATGAAGGAGGTGGCTGCTCTGGACAGACCACACTGAGGCAGAGCTTAGCTGAATTGAGCTTCTCTCCTCTTCAGGAGAGATCAGGAGAGCTGGTCTCTCCTCTGCAGGAGAGACGTCCGGAAAAGAGGGAGCAGAAAAGAGAGATCAGAAAGAGTGAACTGGTTTTGTTGGCCTGCGGTCGTAAAATCATGTGTCCCCTCCGGCCAATGGTGACTGTGTGTGAAACTGGGGGACAGTTAGTTCTACAGTCCAATAGTTCTTCAGACAAAGAAACATGTGGTTTCACTATGTGCTATTCACTGTATAGTGAAGCACAACAACACGCTGCTATCTTGACGGCCCGCTCGCATCGACGAACCCGATTTCTTGATGTGCAAGTGTTGTTGTTCTTGTTGCTATTATTGTCATATACTGATCGAGCAGCATTGAGACATAACAGCCTCCCCTAAATTTAGCTGGCAGAGTAATAAAATTAATTAAGAAAATACAAAGAAGGAAGATACAAAAGAGCTTCATTCAAGTCTCCACTCTCTGTTGACCTCACTTGCCCCCCTAAAAACCCGGACTGTGTCATTCACCCACTCTGCACGTTGGTTTACACCCCAACTCCGCCTTCTCAAAGCCAAAGGACGACAACTGGAACCACTCTACAATAAAACCGGTCTAACTGTTCAGAAGGACATGTATCACCACCACATCCTCCGCTACGAGGACTCAATTAACACAGCCAAATCACAATATTACGCAGGTCTCATCAGTGCTGGTGATGGCAACACTCAGACTCTGTTTTCATTAATCAACAACTCCCTCCACCCACCGGACTATTTTCCCCCCACACTTCTACTCTGTTGACCACTGTAATGCACTCATGAACTTCTTCAATGCACAAATAGACAATATCCACAGCCAACTGGCCTCTCACATCCCCTACAATTCTTTCCCTCCTGTTCCCCAAACTCCCTCCTCCCAGCCACTCTCAAGTTTCGTCCTTCCCTCTGCTGCTGCGATAACTGAACTCATCAGAAAATCTAAACCATCCACCTGTCAACTCCACCCCCTCCCGACACCTCTCATCAAAGCCTGTTTCTCCTCCCTGTCATCTCTCATCACCACCATCATCCACTCCTCCCTCACCTCTGGTTCAGTCCCATCACCTTTCAAATCTGCTGCAGTAACACCGATTCTGAAGAAACCTGGTTCAGACCCCAACAATTTCAATAACCTTCGTCCTATTTCCAATTTGCCATTCCTCTCTAAAATCCTGGAAAAAACAGTTGCATCTCAAGTCCACTCTCACCTTTCCAACAATAACCTTTAAGAACAATTCCAGTGAGGCTTCCGTCCCCATCACAGCACAGCAACAGCCCTACTCAAAATCACCAACGACCTTTTAATGACAGCAGATTCCAAACTCTTATCCATTCTTATCCTCCTCGACCTGACTGCAGCTTTTGATACCATCTCCCATTCCATCCTTCTCCATAGACTGGCTTCCATTGACTTATCTGGCACCCCACTTGACTGGTTCAAATCATATCTCTCTAGCCGTTCTCAATTAATTCAGTTAAAAACATTTACATCCCAGCCATCTCCCATCTCCTCCGGTGTTCCCCAGGGTTCTGTCCTCGGTCCTATCCTCTTCATCATCTATCTCCTCCCCGTTGGCCACATTTTCCGTAAATATAACATTCAATTTCATTGCTATGCAGACGACACCCAGCTCTACCTTTCCACCAATCACATCACCCCTGTTCTCCAACAGCTTCGCTGGCTCCCAGTCACATACCGCATCACATATAAAATCCTCCTCCTAACCTTCAAAGCCCTCCATAACCTCGCCCCTCCATACCTGACTGAACTCCTCGACATAAACACACCCAGCCGGACTCTCAGATCATCATCCTCCATCAACTTCACTATCCCTCCTGCCAGTATGACCACCATGGAGTCCAGAGCCTTCAGCCGCTCTACCCCCCCGCCTCTGGAACTCCCTCCCACCAGACATCCGTAACATCAACACTGTAGGTGCGGTTGTCTACCACGGGTGGCAGTGTAGTGTAGTGGTGTGGCATGGAAGCGTATATATTGCACACGTGCTATAGGCCAGGTAATGATGCATGGGTGACGGGGAGATCAGACGTTTTTTACCGCTGTCACAACGCATGCAACCACCATCTCAACCATCACGTAAGCAAAAATGTTTTGTATGTAAAGCGGATTTAAATTAAATGTGAACCTCACCCAACAGCACTATCGCCTGGAAAATCATTGTTTGAAGCGCGTTAAAAACAAGGTCTTGTCCCGCACCCAGCTGAGTGGCCAATCAGCCAATTGACACTACAAACACATTGACTATTTTTAAATCACACCTCAAAACCCACCTGTTCAAACAAGCATACTCATTCTGACTGTCACTCTGCAGATCTCCCCTTTTTTTTAAAAAAAAAAAAAAACGGTTACAACTTTTAACTTTGTTTTTATCTGTGTCTTGTACGGTGTCCTTGGGTGTTTTGAAAGGCGCCTATAAATAAAATGTATTATTATTAAGTCTTATGTATGTTTTATTTTTACTAACTGTATGAAATATTAATCATGGGGTCACAAAACAGTAAAGTCTCTAGAGGAAATATGATAACCATTAAAAAAAATCTGAACATGATTTACCAAAAAAGGAGAGGAAAGCTATGAAAAAGTCGTTAAAAACAAACCCTCACTTAAAAGAAGTTACAAAGACAACAATTAGCCAAATGACACCTAGAGAATGGATACAATTAAAAATCTAATTTTATTATGTTGAACCATTTTTAATGGACATCTCTGAATGGACTGATAATCGTTATCCTATAGAAGGAAGTTTTGATAGAAACAAATTGGACCAAATTCGTACATATATAATAGATAACACTGCAGTTCCCAATCCAAACTGGGACAAGGAGTACCTGATTGATGTATTCAAATCTTGGGAATTAATGAGCAAACAGTGGCCAGCAAATGTAAAAAAAAAAAAGAAGAGTAGAAAAAGACTAAATTGATTATGAACATGCCTCAAAATACACTCAAAATAGAACCAGCTCAAACTGATGACAAACAAAGTTAAAAGTTAAAATTAAATCTTCAGTTTCGTTATATCCCTCTCTTAACATGAGCATACCACCTCCAGAATATGAATCTGATGAAGAAATGGTTGATTGGATGTTTGCGTGTTCAGGCACAAATGTACCTTCCCCACCACTAATTTAAGTTACTCCTACAATTATTTTTCCTGGAATTGGTAATATATCAAAACCAATTCAAGACTGAAGAAAACAATGTGTCAACGAATGGATACAAAATTGCAAAAAAGTTTTTGAGACTATAAACAAGAGAAATTAGACTTGGAAAAAGTCAGAGCTGAACAAACTAAATATGTCAAAGAGTGTATGGCATGTGAATTCAAAAAGATTTCCGCTATAATAAAGAAAGGCAAAGAGCTTTAGAGCAGTGTTACGGCGCAAACATAAAAGTGGACTTCAATCAAATTGATACTAAAATGATGAAATCTATTATATCTAGCATATCAGAGATAGACAAAAAGTATTCAGGACATGATTGAATATTTGATAATAGTAGAGGAAGAGGAACAAGAGCATAGCTTTTCAAATGAACAACAAGTAGAGCAGACCTCCTCAGGTAAACAACAATTAAACATTGCAATGCCTCTAGTAACTATGGATAACCGTCTCATGGATAAACCGTTAACACTTATGGAAATATCGCGGATCACGCAGGATGCTCCTTCACCATTAGGAAATCCAACAGCATTTTTGAATTGGTGGACTACAGCTTTAATGCATAGCTCATTGTCTGGAAAAGATGTTCGTTATATTTTGACGACTTTAATGCCACACATTAAAATTGATACGATAATTGAGGAATGTCAAACACTCAGTTATGATAATGACGGACCTATTGACGGTGAAGTTACCGTAGAACGTAAGTATTCGTGGTTACGAAAAATACATAAAGAAGAACACATTATCTTGAGCTGCATTTTTCTTCAAGAAGGCTGCGAGTTCATCAGAGATGTTACCCAAGTTCTGAATTGCAAATGAAAATCAAATGAACCAATATCTGAATATGCAAATAGATTTCAAAAGTGTTGGAAAGAACAAGCTAAGTTAGAAATTACAGAAAATGAAGACCCATTTTTCGTGTCAATGTTTTTAAATGGCTTGGATCAAAATGCAGCTTATACTTGAAAAATATCTGCACCAGGCATTTATTCACTAAAACCAAATGAGCTGTTAAAGAAAATAAGGGAATTAGATGCTATTGGATTATTTGAAATGTCTAAAAATAAACTGCAAGCATTACAAATGACTCCTGAAATTCCTGAACAGGTTATGGCTTACCAAAACACACCATTAAGAGGCAGAGGTATGACTAGAGAATACAGGGACAAAATGAGACAAAATGGACCTCCTCGGTATAGAATGGGATATAACTCTCCACTCCCACCTCAGAGAGGAAGAGGCTTCAACCTTGGGATGGATTTAGAGGGGTCACTGACGTTTGTCATTATTGCCAACAAGCTGGACATTGGATACGAGACTGGATACGAGAGAGGAGGCAGGAAGTATACCAAAACACAAATCCAGGGCATGATTACAGCCCATTTCCTTCGCAGAACAGGGCTCCTTACACACAGCAGCAGACACATAGAAGTGATCAGAAACCTGACACAACCCCTGAACACAGACCATTCAATGCATTATGGACCAACAGTGGGACACGGACAAAGATCAACATTTCAAAATAATAATGAACGCTTCTCAATTCCAGATTTCTAATAAACCATCTGAGATACCACAATTAAGTTTATCTGTTTCAGGAAAAAGAGTGCTGATCACCCACAACTTAAGTAAAACATATGAGATAAACTACAACACGATAAACAATAAGATCCAGAGGGACCTGGATAAATGGTCAAAACTGACTTTAGACTTCAGATCTAGGATGGAAGTGGTGAAAATAAATATGCTACCTAGACTTCTATACATCTTTCTATCATTATCAGTTAAAATCCCAGAGTCTCAGTTCAATGCATGGGACAAACAGATCTCTAGATTTATTTGGGCTGGAGCAAGACCACGGATTAAATTAAGATCCCTCCAACTGACTAAAGAGAATGGAGGTCTAGTGGTACCTAATTTAAAAGAATATTTGTCTGCTGCACAATTGAGATACATAGTCTACTGGTGCTCCTCGGAATATCAGGCAAGTTGGAAACAAATTGAAGAAAAGACAGGCAAACACAAGCCACAGGCGAGACTAGTTATTAAAGAAAATGTGGACCAAAAGTGCAATAACCCCATTACAGAAGAAACTTTAAAAATATGGCGAGAGATTGTACGGAAATAAAAGCTTGAAAAGGACATCAAACTTTTGATGTGGCCTTCTCAATGCCCTAGTTTTCAACCGGCGGCTCTAGATGATAGATGATGATACAAGGTGCAATGAAAGGGGAATGACAGCTCTTTGTATGCTCATTGAAGGCCAATCTTTTAAATCATTTGAAACAATTAAAAAATCATTTAAATTAGAAAGAAATTAAAAATTTATACCATGGAAAGACTAACTTACCACTTGGGGCTGAAAATGTCTACCTTTCATCAAAAATGGAGGAAATGGACAGCGTTTAAGGAGCTTGAAGCTGAATGAACGGACTATGTGGGCCTCTTTGTTAACCACTTGCAAAATAAGGAGTAAGAACTGCCCCTCGTGTTTCTTTTGTTCTGATTTTTTTCTATCCTTGAAAAAAAGAGAAAAAACAGTTAAAAAAACTTTTTTTTTTTTAAAAAAAAAGGTTATTTTAGTATTTTTTACTAAAAATCTGACCATCGCTGTAGGGTTCGTAAACTTTTGAGCAGCACTGTATATGGGCTGCTTCTGGTTAAACATGTAAGGACACCTAAACGCTGACTCCTGTGACCCCTCTGATTTATGTTTTTGGAAACAGACCGGACTGCTCGGCTGCAGTGCTAAAGGGACCCTCGGGCTGACGCTTCCTCATTTTGTCACACGCTCGTGCCGTAAACGGGCTGTTCGAACCAATGCACATCTCGACGCTGAGCGCATAAACCTGTCATCTCACTGCAAACGTTCACCTTGAATGCAACACTGACAGCAAAACACTGTTACACGTGCAAATATAGAGAAAAAAGCAAACACGCCATACATCCACCAAAATGCGTCTTAATGACAAATGGGACATATTTACATATTTCAGCTTTTCCAGGATACAAATGCATTTCTTACACTTTTATCTTTCCCCTTTTTGTCACAGTACTATGATAAAGTGTAATAAATATACAAATTGTGAATGACAGACTTCTTTGCTTCGCACAGGTCCTCACAGACTTCGTCAGTTTGTGCAGAGTCTGTGTGGTTTAGTCTTTTCGCATTACTATCACTATTATTCAGCACTGGAATGTAGCCTTGACACGTCTGCCGTGTCTCGTTAACTTTAATATGGCACCAGTGTCTTGTCTTGCTGCAAATCACTGAGTATAATACTATATTCATACGTCTACTCTGAATTATGGCTTTGTCTCTGTGGACTTACCCATGTGGTAGCTACGCCAAGACGTCGGTGTGGGTCGGGCCTGTAAACCACAATGATTAGAAAACTGTTAGAAAACTTTTGAGTGAGACGGTTATTTGAAAAGGAAACGTGAGAACGAGGCTGGTCTCCCAATGGAAAGTGTTGGGATTCTTACACTACAATTCTTTAGATAGAAATCTGCACAGAAATTAGATCATTGCATAAATAACAAGGTGAACGACAGATTTGCTCAACAAGAGCACACTTGATGGATAAATCTCAGAAAACCTGCTTTATGATCACAAGGTGTGCTCATTCTGACTGTGGCCACATGGGGGCGTTACTATACTATTAGCAATGGAGACTACTGATGATCTTTGCTGCCTCTTTTCAAGTATTTTGCAACCTAGTTTTCCCCTTTTTTATTCACTCTGATCACATTCTGATGATTGGGAGAAACTCCAGCTCCTGTGTCACAGACATATAGTTTGTGGTATTGCATGAACAGTACAGTACAGTAGAGCAGACTTTTCCCATGTGTCTATATGAAGCAAGTCTGCAAACCAACAGTTTGGATAATGGTTACTAAATGACATCTAAAATGGCAAACAAAAAATGACCAGGCAGGATTTTATATGTTTCACTTCAATAAATATCACTGAATTGCATTTAATCAAAGAATTGAGCCTAGATGAGAAATATATGGATATTTGCTGGGTATAAATCTGTAAAGGTATCAGCGTAGTAAAGTCTTGTAAACAGCATCAGGATCGCATCCAAATCAATAACAAATATATTAAATAGATTATTTACAATCTATTAAAACCTACTCATCCTCACTGTAAACCAGTGAGGATGCAGTCCGGTCCTCCAGGCCAGTAGGGGGCGGTTACAGCGTAACACGTAATGGCTAACACCGTGTTACATATGAAATGCTATGAATTAACTTTATTTTAACGCTGTAAAGCATCTGTATAATCTGTCATTCAGCTATTTTTATTTAAAATATGTTGCGCACCTTGTGTCGGGCTGGCGGCGCCGTTTTTAAGGTAAAGACGCTGTTTAATGAGCACTAATGAGCTAGCTAACAGCGAGGCTAACAGCGAGGCTAACCTCCTGCTAATGTTCCCAAACTTCATCTTTGTTGTGCTTACTGGTAACACTTTGCATTCAAGTCTCTCGTATGTGCATTTATATTAGTTAACTTTGACACATAAGCAGGCCGTGTTACCGTGTTGTGGGCAAACGGTGAGACAGGTGAGCTGAGGTGTCCGTGTCTCTGCAGAGCTCCCAGGGGACCGTGCCTTACTCGTGGGTGTCTCCAGCCCAGCAGCGGCGATGGGCCTCGCGCCTGCCCATGAACACCGTAGTCCTGTTTGTGCCGCAGCAGGAGGCCTGGGTGGTCCAGAGGATGGGGCGCTTTCACCGGATCCTACAGCCGGTGAATCTTTTCTGCCAAACCTGCAATAAGACACTAATTTCTCTCTCTGTTTGACCACAGTTCATTTATGCAGATGAGTGAATGAATGAATGGATGGATGGAGCACCTGCACATTTAACCCACTTGTTTTGTCCTTTTATTACAGGGACTGAACTTCCTCATTCCCATTCTGGACCAAATTCGTTATGTGCAAAGCCTCAAAGAGATTGTCATTGACATCCCTGAACAGTCAGCTGTCTCCCTGGGTAGGTTTTTTTTTTTTCATAATGGGAGAAAGTGATGACATTTGAAAATTGTGCTTATTGGTGGTTTAGTTAACCATCTAAACAGCTGACTGAACTGATATTCTTTGCCCTTACACAGATAATGTGACTCTGCTAATTGATGGAGTCCTTTATTTAAGAATCACAGATCCTTTCAAGGTACGCTGGCAATATTTACTATATATTTATTTAAGTATATATATATATTTATTTAAGTATATATATATATATAAGTACTAGCATGTGTTCTTTCCTAGTTATTATGTATCTGGACTAACAACTGCCAAATAACTGGAAATAACTGTACAATGTGTGTAATAAAAAATCACTGTAGGAACATTTGAATCACAGTCATGTAAAATAATCCATCAAAAATTCAGTTCAAACCCTAACACATACCTGACTATTACTAAGTACAGTTAAATTAATCTGAGATTGAAGTGACAGAGTGACTTGTAAAAATCTGTTGTATGATCACTGGTTTGCAGTAATCCAGGAGCTCTCTGATTTTGCCAGCAGGTGGCGCCTGTTATGTTCTCATTCATGACCTGATCCACTTAGAGATTGATTCGTTTTGTCTCCCTACAGGCAAGTTATGGTGTACAAGATCCAGAATATGCTGTGACTCAGCTTGCACAAACCACAATGCGTTCAGAACTGGGTAAACTAGCCATGGATAGATTGTTCAGGGTAAGAAACCTCTGCACTGCTTGGTGTGTATTGCATAGCAACGAGGGAAGTACCTGAAACCTGCTGCTTTTCTGGTTTTTGAAGGAAAGGGAGCATCTTAATTCCAACATCGTCCACTCCATCAACCAGGCGTCAGACGAGTGGGGCATCCGCTGCCTGCGCTATGAGATAAAAGACATACAACTTCCGCCTCGTGTTAAAGAATCAATGCAGATGCAGGTAACACAACAAACACACACACACACACACAACCGTGACTGTCATTTCAACACTGACAGTTACTACACACAAGGTTCTGAGACATGTCGCACCCAGCCACTGGTTGGTTTTAGGATGATTTTGTTTCCCTGGAGGAGAAATATTCAGCATCCCTCTTTGTTGTCTGTGTAGGTGGAGGCTGAGCGGAGGAAGAGAGCCATAGTGCTGGAGTCTGAGGGGACCCGGGAGGCGGCCATCAACATCGCAGAGGGTTATAAACGAGCTCAAATCCTGGCTTCAGAGGGAGAGAAAGCCGAGTACATAAACAAAGCGGCCGGTCGGTGTATTTCCCTTTTGTCTTAAAGAAACATCTGTTTAAGTGGGATTTTTCCATCGACTCAGTTACATGCACGAATCGTGTGATCACATATGTAATTGAAGGTCTTGTTAACGCAGGACTCAGGCCGTCATTACGCTAAATCCACAAAGCATTTAATTACGCGCCTGCAGACTGTGTTACAACACTACACTAGGATCTCACGACTCAGACTTTAAACAAATCAAACGCGCTTACTGACAAATTGAAAGCACATTGGAGAGCAAGCGAATTAAGAGGAATGAGGAAAAGGGACGTCTAAAGCCTCCAATATACTGTGAATCCAAAACAAATCTAGTTTTCTTTTAAATTGTCATGCTGTGTTGTGTTTAGGTGAGGCCCAAGCTGTGTTAGCCAAAGCAGAGGCCAAATCCAAGGCCATCCATCTGCTGTCGGAGGCTCTGGCTGAAGAGGTATAAAGTAGATGTTATGGCCTCTATTGTCTTCAAAGGACACGATATTCACAGTATTTTACAGTAACCAGAATTTTGGTTGTGCTCTTGGTAGAACGGACATGCTGCCGCCTCGCTGAGTGTTGCCGAGCAGTACGTCTCCGCTTTCTCCAAACTCGCCAGAGAGTCCAACACTGTGCTTCTGCCCTCCAACACTGCTGACGTCAGTGGCATGGTCACACAGGTATACTGATCTACCTGCCATGGAACTTAATTTGCCTTTAATTTGCTCACAAACTATATCATTATTATTATTTTGTATTGTTCCTCTCCACCTCATCCATTATTTTCAATACACCTTATTGTGTAATATCACTTACTTAACTATTGCTATCTGTGGTAACACTTAGCATCCTGTTGTTCTGCCCTCAGGCCATGACCATTTATAGCACGCTGGCCAAATTGAGGCCAAAAGTTGAGGCCATAAAGACCAAGACAGAGGAGCCCAATGAAAAGCCTCCAGTCCAGTCAGCATCATCTCAGTAGCAAAGGACGCCATTATCGCTCTAAACTGCAGCAGACGCTGAAAAAAGCAGAAGCAGTTTTCCACAATTATGGAGGACAATGACGCTGCTGTGTGTACTCCCTCGCTGTCTGGCGCAAAGGGCACAGATTGCCGGGGCAGCCGAGCAGTGCTCGATAAACGGAGACGATGCGGAGCGGGGACGGCTGGGAAAAAAGAAAAAATTGACCACAAATGTCAGGTGTTGTACGTGGACATGTTTTCTTTGCACATACAAAACAATCAACTTTACGTGGACATTTGCTCAATGTGATACTATGTCGACAGTCGTGTTTGTCATGCTTGAAATATAATTTCATATAATGATAATTTACTATATTTTTTTAAAGCAGTTATATTTTACTATAGCGCATACAGTCCTTTGACATAAAGCAGTTATTGTTTGGGGTATGGTTCAAAACCATAAAGGATAACTACATGTGTCTATTTTTTCAGCCTGGGCCCTATGTATACATATTTTGAGGTAGAAACGACTGGAAGGTACAAGCAATGCAGTGGCTGCAACATAATCCTTTGAAGCAAGTGCAGCTACTCAAAGTACGTCCAATAAAAGTGCTTGTTTTCACCAGGCTCAGATTGTTATTCTGTGTGTCTGACAACATTATGAAAAGGATCCCTACGGGGGATGGACTTGTGAGATCCTTTTGGTTTAACCAGAAATTACATTACGCTATTCAAACCCACCAGACTCCATCGACAAAAACAGTGATTTTGCCTTGCCCTTCCAGTTCAGACTTCTAAGTTGGTGCTCTGCGGTCGTTCAAATGGGTTTTTGTTATTCATAAACAGTTTCCAAGTTCCTAGTTGTCATAAAAGCACCGCTTCCTGTGATGAGCTTGTCGTAACTACTGCAACTATACCCTCTCGCAAAGATGATTTATCACAAACATTTCTGTTATCTATTATCATTCTGATGTAAATTTTGATATGAACCTTATGCTGAGCCATTTCCCTTCAATATTTCAATTGTTTGAGACCAGCAAGTCTCAGTTAGAGTAGTTTGATTTCATCAGTACATCTGTCACAGGCGTGGCAGCTATTTCACGAGAAAAAAGACTCCTGTGCGGTAAAGCAGTTCTCGTGGTTCCACATCTTGAACAAAACTTCTCTCTTTTAAGAACTGATTCCATTATTTGAAACACTTCCACTAAAAGATTTTACTTAAAACTTTCCAAGAGGCGCTGCACACCCACATCTAGACGTGTTCCTGTATTAGAAGCAGTTTTACTTTACGACTATCAGTCTGACAGAATCATTTTAGGCCTGAGGGTGAGGGCCACCCAAGACGATGTAAGTTTAGCAATGGAACAGGGAGGAAAAGACTTATTTCTTCTAAACAAATGTCTGTTTGTCTTTTTCTCTTATTTTGGCCTTTTTCTAACTTGACTCTTGCTTCTGTTTTAGTTGTGTTTGGTTTGTTTTCACCCTCTGCGGAGGATCATGCTCAATAAATATTTCATCGGGGCTTTAAATTCTCCCCATCACGCCCCCGAGGAAGCCGTTAATCCTTCAGACAGATAAAGTAAATGCTAACTCATACATATTCAGAGTTCATTTCCACGAGGCAGGTGATTTGTTTTCTCTTTTTACACATCAGCAAGCCTCTTGGTTCGTGGGTGCCACAGAAAGGATAAAGCCTGGAGTTACAAACTGAACAGGCTCCCTCTAATTCTATGCCGTGAGCTCATATGATGAAATGGAGAAAGCAATGACTGGAATGTGGAATATGGTTGCGTGGATTTCAACACATAAAGCGTACTGCAAGCAGACACTTGCCACCGTGTGCGTGTGTGTGTGCAGGGGTGTGCGTCTTTAATCCTTGAAAAGGCTGCTAGTGACTGGCCCAAATATCGGATGTTTTCTCATTCGAGCGTTTCCCAGACACACCTCTTTCTCCCTCGTCGGCGGCGGCCTTCTGTCTCTCCCTTCCTCTTCTTATTCCGTCTGACTGTCTGTCTTCTCCTTAATTTATTTTACAGTTGTCGGTAACTCCTTTGCCTCAGGAGAGGAAAAAAAAAAGATCATAATTTAGACAAAGATGTGAGCTCCCTCTCCTGTTCACCTCTTCTTACCTTCCCCTCCTCCTCCTCATCCTTCATGACACACAGACACACATGCCCACAGCCTTAGGGCAGTATAGTTAAGGAGGTATGTAAAGTTTTTCATTTTTAGCACCCACCAGAGGCAGAGAGAGAAAGAAAAGAGATGAGAGGGGGAGGGGAAGAGACAATGATGGAGCTTGATAAAGTGCAAAGGAGTGAAAGCAGAAAATCTGTTTGGTGCTGCAGGTGTGACGCCAATTTTGCGGCTTTACTAGTGTTTCTCTACGTCTCGTGCACACAGACGTACTTGTCTCGACAAAGCAATAGTGCTTACCGAGGTGAAGAGAAACCAGCGGGAACTGGAGCAGCTGATATAAAGCAGAACCAGCAGAGAGAGAGACGGCAGAGGTATTAGCAGCTCATAAAAAGGCACTTAAAGCTGCAGTTAAGCAACTCACACATTCATCACCGCTGGCTGCTACCGAACACACACAATTTTTTAAGTCTCAATGGCAGCTGCTCCCATTACAAGGAATTAGAAAGATGGAGGGGCAAAGATGTTAAGATAACAAATATGTGAGAAAGAAAAGAGTGATAAGGAATGTGGGAGAATAATGTGATTCTGTAACTGATGCTTGAACCTGTCTTGTTTTTGTCTGAGAGGACAAAAGTTATAAAGCAAAAATATCCTCACCACTGAATTTAAATCACATAAAAAGAGGATGATGGCATGTGTTGGGAGAAAGTGTGTCAACGCCAAGGCGCTGTCTGCTTCTCTACACGCTGTAAAGCCTGCAATTTCTGGGGAGAAAAAAGCGAGTGTGCCAGTATAATCAGCTATAATGCACGAATCATCTCTTTCAAAGCCCTCACTCCGCCCACAAGATACAATCCCTCCATTCTGGTATTTTTTCTCATTCACTCCAGCAGGATGTCTATGAGCAGGACGCACATTCACTCTAGTTGGACAAGAACTTAATACCAAAAGCTGGACTTTTTTTTATTTTTAAATCTCCTCCTTTCCTTCATTTGGGAACCGGATTTGGAATAAGTTCTTCTCTTTTTTTTTCCACTCTCTTTCTCTTTGATGCTTTTCTAAGGATCAAGCAGCCTGACAGAAAAAGTTTCGACAGATTTAGAAAGCAGCAAAAAAAAAAAGTCCAGAGAGAGACAGGCAGAGCTTTGCCCCTGAGGTTTCTGAGGAGGAAACAGGAGACAGATAAAGAGGCAGCAATAATCTGAGAGAGAGACAGGGAGGGAGGGAGAGAGGGAGGGTAGAGCACAGCTGTCGGGTGAACAGAAGGGAAAATATAGATTAAAAAAAAAGCCTGGAGGTGCACAAGTGTGAAGGACGAGCAGAAGAGACCGACGACCAAGGCTGGAACAAAAGGGACGTACGCGGTCAACGCATTAAAGGACGGGGATTGAGGGATAATTCGAGTTGAAGGTCAAGAAAGACACCAAGAGAGAAAACAGCAAACAGAGACAAACACTGACTTGGGGAAGTCAACACCTGACATCTAGCTAAAACGCAGTGAGAATGGAGACGCGGCAGGACGAGAGGAGAGACTTCAACTGAAGTGAAAGGCAAAAGAAAAAGGAGGTGTGTTTGAGCCAAAGTAGAGCAGACGATTTCCTCATCATGTTTTATTCAGCTGGCTTCCCAATTTCAAACAACCTGCGCCGGAAGAGCAACTTCGTCCCGGGATAGAATGAAGAGAGGAGCAAAGAGATACCTGCTGAGTCTGTGACACCCTTCTGCTCCTCCTTTTCCTCCTCCTCACCTCAGACTCCTCCAACTTCCTCTCCTCCTCCTTTTCTTTCTTTCTTTATATCCAGCTTTGAATTCACTGACTTTCTCCTCCTCCTCTGTCCTGATATCTCCTCTCTTCTCCATCTCCTCACTATGTGGATACCAGCATTGCTCCTATGGATTCTTAATATCAGCAATTTGTGCTCAGGACAAGATTATACAGACTACTACCAAACTGGAGACATGGGCACTGAGGTGAGACATTTCATTTCTCCATCATCTCTAAAAACATTTGCTGCACTAACATATTGCTGTACCATTTCTCGGCTTGGCTTTAGACAAAACTACTACTAATTTAAGTGTCTCCTATTGATTACAATCAAGAGACAAATTAAAGTACAAATGTGAGCCAAATATTCAAAATATATCAAGCAGAAAATTGTCACCAAATTTTTACATTTGGCGCCCCACATTGGCACATTGGGGATGAAAAAAGTCAATGGATCTTAACCCACCTGAACAACTAAGGGAGATTTGGAGACAGACCTGTCAACCATCATCACAACACCAAATGAGAGAATATCATTTGGAAGAATGCTGTTGGCTAAGCTAGTAAAGCTCTGTTTATACAGGATGTCTCCACAAGTTGAAGAACTAATTTACGAGACAGAACTGACAAACAATATATGTGTTCACAAGATCAATTCAGTCATACTGCGAACCATCCAGTGGTTTAAGGGTAGTGGCAACAGCACGGACACGCAGAATGTATATAATATATAATCTAGTGTAGAGCGGTTAGTGTATGATGGTTGTATGGTGGTTTTTCTATTTTCTAAGGAGAAACGAGCTTTTTTTCAGTCTTCTGTCGTGCCAAAAATTTGTATCCATCCATTTTACATTCACAGTATAGAACAGAGAAGTTCTGTGGTCTTGTGAAATGTAAAAACTTGTCTTTTTGGAGTCTAGAAGAAGCTTTAAACTAATCAAAGAGATGGTCAAAGCAGACTGTAACCTCTTCAACGTGTTAGAACCTGTATGCTGCATACAAGATGGTGTCATCAGCATAAAAATGAACATTGCAATATTCAATTGAAAATATATATATATATAAGTATATATGAACTGTAGAGCAGCTTATTTAGCTAAATATCATGATCGACAGTATCAAAATGCTTGGACAGATTACAAAGAGGGTTTTTACCAGGTGAGTTAACCATGCCGTTTTCTGTGACGTAATTTGAAATAATACTATTGGCACAGTTCTCTGTAAACGACGTGATTTGCTTTGGTTTCAAGTGTTGGCTTTCCTGTAAATCCTGTTTACAAGCCAACCGGGAAACTATCTGGTGTTCGGCTTCAAGTTCTATTGAATGACTTGTGAATATGGGTTCTTCTGTCAAAGTGTGTACACGGTGGAGTTAAAAGCGTTATCAAAAATGTCTTTGGCATAATATGAATGGAACTGGCCATTTATCAACTGTTTAAAAGAATAGCTTCAGACATAAGATGTTTACACTGGAAGACAGACTGAGTGACAAATGCATGGGTGTGTGCATGTGCGTGTGTCTGTGTGCCAGCAGTATCTAACGGTCATTCGTCCATCGTGACCTCATAGTCCCACAGCGATTACCTCATGTCATGTGATCACTTAACAACACAAAGCAGACAGAAAGAGAAAAGAGGAAACCAGGGAAGACTTTGAAAGAGAGAGAGACAGAAGAATCCATCATCCAGTGTAAAATTACAACTACTACTATTGAATTATTGGAAGTTATTTGCCGGAAAAAGTATTACCACAAATTGTTTCATTTTAAAAACCACTTCAACAATGAGTGAAACACTGAATTGGAGTAACTCAATTTAAATCAATAGCAGACTTTGTTTTTCCTTACTGAAATTGCACAATAGCTGTAGCTATAGTTGTGTCTCAAACACTAAAAAAGTGTGGTTGGTCCAACACTTTGGTGCAGACTGAAATATGTCTCTTCCTGCTACTGGATGGACTGATGGCATTTGGTTGAGATTCATGGTCCTCAGAGGATGAATCCTATTCACTTCAGTGATCCCCTAACTTATCATCTATTGCCACTATGAGGATGACATCTGGGCTTTCGAATGAAATGTCTCAAGAACTTCAGGATGGATTGCCATGAAAGTTGGTGCAGACATTCATGTCCCTATCAAGACGGATTGGAATAACTGGTGATAAATTCAAAATGAATTACATTCCCATCAGCCTCAGCTGTACTTTCTGTTTATTACTCATAAGCAAACGGTAGCATTTGTTCTTATCTTGGAAGAACTGCAAATGTTACAGTGAAATGAAAGCAAAATGAAGACAGCTGTGAGATACACGGAAAAGGGGGAGGTAAAAAATGACAGAAAACTACGTTGAGATGGATGAGATGAATAGAAATGGAAAGGGAGGGGGATACAGAGACAGTGAGAGAGTGAAGGAGAGATAAATGGAAAGACTGATAGGAGAGATCTGGTTTCTGTTTAGGTAATGCCAGCTGTACCAGTCTGCTCCTTCTCAGCCTGAAAAACTAAACAGCCACCCCATATCCCTGGGAGGAAGAATTAATATTTGACACCCAAATCGACCCAGCTGACATTTGGTCCCTGCATATGATACAGAGGCATTTATTCTTATTAGTCTGTTATACAATTAACATTTTATCTTTCATCTACTGTATCTCTACAGGGTAGAACAGAGTCATCCATCATGACTCCAGGAAAATCATTAAGGGGATGACTCACAGCAGGAATGGTTTATAGAGTGATATCTACTGTCAACTGAGAATTCCAGCACAAAACTAGTCCACCACATAAAGCCTCTTTGTGCAATAATAATAATAGTAATGTGGGTGGTGTTGGCTGAGCTGACAATCTCTGTTCATTCATCTCATTAAAGCAGGCCTAATGCTGCATTTAAGCACTCCTCAGAGGCTCTTATGCAGGAGTCACGAGGTTGCTCGTTTAACTTGTTGTTAAAAGGCACATTAAAGAAGGGTACAATGAAAACTGATTCATAAAAACCTGACTGAGGCCAACACTAAATGCAGACTTTGTAGCTTCCATTTGTACTTGAATGCAAAAACACGTGTGTGTGTGTGTGTGTGTGTGTGTGTGTGTGTGTGTGTGTAGGTGAGGAGAGGACACTTGTACTCATAATAACTAACAGTAGCCAACATGTTACAACACATTGGTAGCAAAGGTATTCACTGTTTATCCAGCTCAAACCAGCAGAGCTTACACTGTAAATTCTACAGTATCTAATAGTTTCCCAAAGAAACATGACATGGAGCAAATCTGTGTTGCATTTTAAGCATTTCTATCATATTTCACAGCCCAAAACAGGCTGAAATTTGTCACTTCTTTGACGGACTGTTGTGTCATCAGATTTTTCCCTGCTTTCCAGGCTCCGGTATTGTCAGATGACCAGTCCAGTTTGACTACAGTGACGAGCGTGGATCAGCTATTGCAGATTCTATACCCCGAATACAGCTTGCTTCAGCACTGCCTGACGAAGAAATCGTGGCACATCTCCTCTTCCCCCTCTTCCCCCTCTTTTCCCACCTCCTCTGCAAGCCCTTTGGCCCAAGCTAACAATGAGGATCTGTGGGGTCAGCCGAGGGAGGAGGCTCTTTACAAAGTGGACGGGACGCTAGGAGGTAAATATCGAGATGCATCACATTGGACTCCCAGAGATTTCACTACAAAACATGTCATAACGGACCTCAAAGCTTTTCAGATTCAGAGCGTCATGAAACATAATCCAGTGCCATAATCACATATGTTTTCAGTCATCTTAGAGGAGATCCAGCGGACCTCATGCCAGCCCAGAGAGGTGTGTGTTGAGGTCGCCAAAGAATACCCAGAATCCACCAGTCAGTTCTACCTCCCTCGCTGTGTGGCGCTGCATCGGTGCGGCGGATGCTGCAACAACGAGGCCTATTACTGCACCAACACAAGTTACTCGCTTGTCAACAAGACAGTGAGTCGCAGCTGGATTCTCTTATTTCTTCCTTGTGGCGACCCTTTTTGTTTCCATGTCAGACACTTGTTAACACTCGTGCTCACTTACATTACACAACTGTGTTGGTATTTTCTGCTCTCACATCTCAAAGTAACTCGGGGAAATAGGACTTAAACCAATCTACCCCTTTATGTAACAAGCTCACGTGTATCGCAGCCCGCCCTACTGCAGTGGGACGCCCTTTGGCTGCGACTGGACATCAAATCAATGCAAAAGAAGTCACGCACAGTTGCACAATCTTCCACCCATTGCATCAACTTCCACACGTCAGCCACATCGCATTTAGTCATCCCCAGTAAGATTGCAATGACAGTAGTAGAAGAAGAAGAAGAAGAAGAAAAAGAAAAGACAAGGGCCGAGAAATACTTAGACACACCTGTAACCATCGTCTTTCCTCCTCCCAGCTGTTGGAACTGTCCCCGCCAAGGATGGATCGCTCCGTCGTCATGGTAACCTTCGTCAACCACACTTCCTGTGAATGCCTCTCCAAGCGGCCCCTGCACTCCATCATAAGACGAGCCGCGACAGATCACCTGTGAGTAACAGTGAGGAGTGACGTGTGTGTGTGTTTGCAAACATTTCACTATCTGAGTCATTGGTATCCGTGCATTTATAATGTGTGTGTGTGTGTGTAGGTGTTCCCCGCCCGAAGTTCCCTGTGCCTTGGGGTCATTATGGGATCCAGTGAACTGTGTGTGTGTCTCTACAGATGCCATAAACTACTCTGACAGAGAGACAGGTATGTGCGCATGGGTCATGTTGGTGAAATTATTCAGTTTCCGTTGTGACTGCTGCATAATAAGGTCAGATCGCCCTTCAGGGGTTTTAAGATAACACATTTCTGTTATATCAAATTCTGTGACCTTTCTCTAATTTTTGCTGGTTTTTCCTCGTGAAATGCCGCATACACTCAGCTCTTCTGGCCATAAAAACCCATCAAAAGTATCCTGAAGGAACACTGCTTCATTTTAAAGAGGAGACCACATCTCCAAAGAGCAGAACATTTTGCCTCATGGGTACAACCCTGCATTCAGAGCAGGCAAAAAAACCCTATAACAAACCCAACATCAGCTGATTTCCACTATGTAAGTGGAAATCAGCTACAGCAGGTGAAGATCTGCACAGCCTGTAACTCCTGCCACTGCAGTGGGGGCTGCACAGACACTCCTCAAACATGTTGTGAGCAGACGCCAGCAGCCAGAAAGATCATCCATGAAGGGAATCTTATAGAAAACATGCTTTTACTTTTAAAAGTGTGTGTGTTTTGAAAAGTGGATATCGTTCCTCTGTTGCACGAGTGAAATGTGGTGAAAATAGCTCTGGAACAGAGGCAGTGTCATCAAAAATGTGGCTGCACCTTCGCTGAGCAGGTTTTGGAATGTGAGCCAGATTTCTGCCCAGGTTCAAAGAAATTTTCTCAAAACTGTACCACAGCCAGACGATGATAAGGAGGATGATGATGATGACTGGGCGGCAAATGAGATGATCTGAAACCACTTCCCCCCTGGGGGAATGTTTATTCACATATAACGTGAGAAGTCAGAGTGTCTTTGTGGCATTTTACTTGTACAATCATGCAGTGAAGTACAGTGTCTTCATCTCCTGCTACTATTTCATTTTCTAATAATCAACTGTCAAACCTCACGTATCACACAGCTGTTGTTGAAAATAGATACCAGTGGGAAAGAATGCGAATGACTAGAAATACAAACAAATTTTTAAAATATATATGTACATTTTAGTCATAGTCGGGCAAACATATCCAACTGACTTTTCCTGAGAATTGGGCTTAAAAGTAATGTTTTCACAAGCAACTTCAGTGAATACTCTCTTCTATGGAGCTGCACTGAAGCACCGCAGGTATGTGAAAGCTCAACCAAAGGACCTAAAAAAAGAAAATGTCAGCTTCTTTGCGACTTTAACCACTGGCATCCATTAGAGAGTCTCCAGCCCTGCTATGTGGGGCTGCACGGTGGTGCCTCAGCTGAGTCTCATGGGAACGTCGTTAGTTTTTCTTCTTCTTTTTTGTTCTTTTCATGAATTAATCAACACCACTAAACACCATTTTATACCTCCTTTCCGTGTGGCTTCCAGAAGCGCTGGATTCGGGTCTGCTGGCTCTCTGTGGACCCAACAGGGTTTTGGATTACTCCACCTGCGAGTGCATCTGTCGAAATGGACTCACGGAGGACAGCTGCGATCCAGGCTGGAAACTGGACCATAACACCTGTAGGGAAAGTTTCAGTTACTTAAAGAATTTCATATTATGTTGTAAAACACCAGAGTCTGATAGAATTTGGAAAGATGTAAATAAGGAACAAATGTTTTAATGAATTAACATTGTACTTGTCCAAAGTGGAATGCCATGTTTAAACACTCGTGTGCACTGCTGTGTGCAAAAGTGATCCAGAAACTGCTGTTTCTCTGTAGCTACCTCTGGCCCTGGTTTCACAGGGAGCAATTTACTGTAAATACACCAAGTTGCTAAGAAAGGGGCTGTCATTCTGGATCTGCAACCAGGAAAGAGTGAGCCAGAAAGATGAAACACAGACAGAGGAGAAGTCTGGGAAGTAGGCCTTTATGCAAATAAGTATAGTAACAAGTCAGAACCCAACCGTCAGATATTTAGTTTCAGCTGTTAAATTACCTTTATGTCTTTGTTTCTCTCACTGTTTCTCCTCCAAGGTGAATGCCAGTGTGAAGGTCAAGGCGAGGGGAAGTGGTGCCCCTCCGGCCAGCGGTGGGACGAGGAGCTATGCGGCTGTGTGTGCGCCGCAGAGTGTCCCGGGAGTCAGCCCCTCAACCCCGACACCTGCCTGTGTCAGTGCAGAGAGAGTCCACAGTCGTGTCTGCGCCAGGGCAAGAGGTTCAACCCCAACACCTGCAGGTAGGTGTGCAGGGAAGCCTGGAGCCTGTCCTCAGCTGCTGAAGTGTCCTTGAGCAAAACACTGAATTTCTCAGCTCTAAGCTCCTCCATCTCCTTTGGGGGATCAAATTATCACAAGTATTCACACTCTGGGTCTCTGCCAACTACACCCTTAGAACATCCTCTGGCCTGAGCCAAACAAGCCAATAAACAATGTTTCTCATCAACATTTTTATCTTGCCTCTGTATAGGGAACAACATTAATCCTGCACTTTATTATAACCTTTATTCATTTGTTTTGGCATTTATAGTAGCTGGAGTTTGTTGTCGCATTGTTTACACCACAACCAGTGCGGTTGAGGTTGATATTTCCTGTCTGTCAGCATCAAAGCATTTCACAATCAACGAGTGACAGGGAACACTCATCTCATCTTTTTTTTTTTTTTTTTTTTTTTTTTAAATCAAAGCTTGTCTCCAGGTTGCGTCAGAACAGTTCATCGGAATTATTACTTCCTCTTTCTCCACTTCCACTGTTCCACTGATGCATACACACATTTCTTGAAATTTTCCAGCTGGACTGCACTTCTGTAACATGAACTCTCTTATTGCATTGCACAAAGACACTGACTGCCATAGCAGCCCAGAACACACTCAAACTGCTTATAAAGGGTTTTAAGAGAGCATGAAATATGTAGATTGGCTCTAGGGACACCAACAGCAACAACAGGTCTTAAAATGTACACGTTAGCAGTAATGGCTTAGTAATATTGACAAACTTGAGTAGGTTTTTACTGGTTAACGCATCAGTTCTTCAATGTAATTTGGTTCTTTGCATGCTCTGATAATGCCTGCTTGTTATCTGGCAAACTGTAGTCTGTCACTCGTGCTGTTCCACGCATGTCTTCTGGTTAACTGAGTTCACACTTTAAAGCTCTAGCTCAGTGTTTTGGACGTGGAGGTGAGGATGAGACAGTTCCTGGTTACAGTGACTTAAGACATAAAAGACATACATCAGATTGTGTAGTGTTGGCGCAGATAAATCTCCAGCACCTCTTGATTCTTTTTCCACTTCTGCACATCAGTTCACCGCGAGTTCACCCGATCCAGTGGCTTATACTGGGAGAACTGGTCCTGTCTGCTGTGCTAGGGGTGCCGTCACAACTCTTCGACCTGGGAGAGAAAGTAGGAGGAAAGAGTGAGAACCAGAGCTTTGACAGAAAGGGAAGAGGGAGAAACTGAGCGAACCCTCGATGGACGTGTCATGCATTCCAAACTGGAAAAGCTTTCTTTCGCTCGCATGTTTCCATATGACCTTTTATGGACACTGGGTGTCCGAAACGTTCGGTCTCGGTTGCATGTGCGTGCTCTGCATACGTGTTGTGGTTCCCACAGTGAGCATGAGAGAGTTTAACCTTCCTCTGACCCAAGAGGCCTGCGGGGAGACAGACAGGGAGACAGGGTGAACTTGATGACAGTGAGCAGAGCTGCCGTCAGACAGGCAGGCGAGCTCGGAGACAGATGGAGTGACAGACACAAAGAAAAACACGTGAGCTTTGATTTGGGTCATTTCTAATCGTGGTTATACAAATGTGGGAAAGTTCACAGACACACATTTCTTTTGAATGGCTGGTGCAACCCAATCCAGCTCTTTAACACAGCCAAGGTCATATAGGATGTTATTATCCAACCACGCACAAGACAACTCTTTTACTTCATTCTTCATTTTGTCTATTTTTTTATGTTTGATTCCACATCTGGTCACAGTAGGTGGTACACAGAAGACCATACACCTACTGTGATTTTGAAGAGGAGAGTTCCCAGAATTTGTCCATAATCCTCCTTCCCTCTGGAGAAATACTCCCTCTTTTTCTCACACACAGAACCGTTTGATGCACAAACAAAACTTGGATGAGGGTTTATCCAAAAGGGATGTGAAGAGCTAAATAATCGATAGTGTTCGTGCCAAAAGTATAACCTCCCCTGTGTTTGCTTTTTATTTGTTCTTCTTTGTTCCTCCTCTTAACCTCACCCTTTCTTTCCCTCCAACGCTCTCTCAAATGCTTCTTTCCTACTCTGATCCCTCCCCACACTTTCTCCCCCCTCTCTACTACTTCTGTCTTTTTATTTCTACTTCGCCTTCATCTTTCCATCCTCCTCTCTCCTCTCAGCTGTTACAGGTTGCCTTGCAGAAAGCCCAGGCCCGTGTGCCAGACTGGTTTTTATTACAGCCACCAAGTCTGCCAGTGCATCCCAAACTACATGAGGCCAGAGTGGAATTAACCAATCACAGGCAGACAGAGGAGCAAGACTGCAGATGCTGCCGTTTGTTGGCCTTTGACATTAGGCTAGAAATGTTTTGGCGTGTAAACAAAGGAGAGAGAAGGAGGAAGTGCCTGTTAACAGCAGGGAGATGGACCTACACATTTACATGTAATGGATTACAGAAGACTACAAGCAGCACTTGGAGGAGGATTAATGCTGACTGCGCTCTGGCACAAAGGATGATGGGAGTGCTTCCCAGTGAAACAAAAAGGCCAGATCAGCCGCCCGTATGCAGTAAAACTGGAGTAATCTTAGCCAAAGAGAGGAGAGATATTTGACTTTCTGGTACTCTGTCTTTAAGTGCCCGTGTGTTGGCCCTTTTCCCAACACTAATAACACGATCTCCACTGGAAGCAGCCAATCACACCTGGAGCATGACAGCGAGAGCGGAACAGACCAATCAGACCCAGAGCCAGCGTTCGTCCCTGCCGCAACGTGTTTGAGCAAGATATTCACCCACCGACCTGCTGCAGAGGCTCCGTTCACAACTGTGTGAAATGGAAAGTGGAATAAAATAATAACAGACCAGACTCCATGCATTTTTTCTTAGATTCCAGCTTTGCGTGTTGGCTGCCTCGAGTCATGACATATTAGAGAGGTTGAAGGATTTATTTTGCAGAAATGATGTGATGTCGCAGGGCCTTATATTCCCGCTTTTAGGGAAGGGGAGCCCAAGAGGCTGTTTCCAACGCTAGATTTTAACTGCAGCGAACAGATTGTGTGTGTTGCGTGAAAGCAATGGAGTTGAAGCTCTTTCCGAAGCTTGGTTGTTTATATTTAGGCTGACGATAAAAATGTCTTTTTACATAAAAGTCATAGCTGGTGCAGCTTATTTGAGTCTTCTCATTTTTCCCAAGAAAGTAGAGGTTTAATGCCAGGCCTGGTTTAATTGAACGCTAATTTAAACACTCCACAACAGCCATTAGAGCCTCCAGTTTCTACTTGCCTCTACTGTAGTGCTGCTTTGAAGATTTCATACACGGCTGAACCCAATCACAGTTGATGTTAACACTTGGGTAGAGATCTAGATCTTGTAGTAATTTAACTTTACACACTCAAAGTAATATTATTTGTAAATATTTAAATCTTTTTCATATTTAAAAATGAAATTTTGAAGATGGAATCATTTGTTAATGTAAAATACCGTATTTAAGTCCATATCATAACTAAATATTGTTTTGGAATCAAACTATTCACATCTTTGAACTCCAGTAGTCTTAACTATTGATGAATGATGTTTATCACTGTCCGCTTTGACTGCACTGCAGAGTATTCATTTCAACACCTCTTTTAGACACGTATACAGCTTTTAAATCATGATTTTACAGCTCAAAAATACACTAAATGTTAGGATGAAGATCCATTGCAGTGTAGAAATGATTGTAGTGTTTGTGCTATATGGATGTAAATAACTGAAATTCTTTTATCATGCTACTATTAGATATTTAAAGTAGTTTTGAAGTATTGATTAAAAGCCACGTCAGACTGATCTGTTTGTGTACCAGTTTTGTTAACGTTGAGTATTGGGCTTTATTTTTCAAGGGTATATTGGCATCTAGTGCATGTTTCAGTTCAAATACTGATAACAGAACACTTTTTTTAAATGATTTTACCATGTTAAGATTAAAGTCAAATGCAAGATTGAAGAACAAGACATTTTTGACTAGCCATTAACCAAACTATGAAAATTATCGCACTGTTATAAATGCCACAGTTTTACATTTTATTTTGTCATTTAAAGCAACATAATGTGAATTTTGCTTAACAGCAACCCCTGGTTACAAGCATTAGTTTTTAGATAACTGTTGCCAACTGGTTCAGTAATGTGCATAAACAGCATTATTTACCTGATGTTAGCTAACATTAGCCACCATGTGCTACGATCGTACCAGACTATCTGAGGCTGTAGCAGTGAAACCTCTGAATGTATTGAATTGAACAAGGGTGTATTTTTTTGGCCTGTGGATCCAAGTTTTTATTTGTACTCTCAAAAATTGGCTTCAACTGTTCACTTTATTTTCATTAAATGTTGTCACCCTGGTTTGGAGGCAGGTATGTACATTTTGATGGACAATAAAACATGTCATAAGTGTAATGAGTGTCCTCTGTATGTTATCCCCCAGATTTCCAGAAATATAATACACTTAATCCAATAATGCGTATGACTTTGAAATTTGTCACTGCTCCTTTAAAAGCACAATCGCATGTTAACTCTGGTAACTAGAGGATGAGAAATGCACATTTTGTTGCTCATGTTTCAAAGGACAGTCGCAGTGAAAAGTACCTCGGCACACACACACACCTGTGGGGTGGGAACTTGACTCTTCCTGTGGTCTCCCGTTTCTCCTTCTCCCTCCTCTTTGGCGGTCTCGCTCTCCCTCTGTCCCCGTCTGCCACAATAAACAATATTGACTCAGATGGAAAACAGAGGGATCGCCTTTCTGTCTGGCCCTTGTGACTGTCTCCCTGTTGAACTGCCTCATCACTTGTCTGTCTGCATCATTAGCTGATTATAGTGATTAATGGCTCAACGGTAATTACTGTCATCAGCAATAGAAAACCACAACTACCTAAAAGACATTTAATCTGACTTTTTTTTTTTTAACCAGCTCTGACAAATCAATGAATTAAACAACTGTCTGACACCCAGCGAGGTTAATAGCCACTTTGGCAGCTCTACTGACAATAACTGGGACAAATGGGATTCATTTCGAAATAATGCTACGTCATGTATATAAATTGTGCTCAGAAAATTACCCTAAAATGCCCATGAAGTTTCAGACGGTGAGAGCCTGAGCCTGAGGCTACATTTGGTGGAAATCCAGAAATGCAGCTGTGGCTTTAGCTCCTTTTCAAATTGGGAAAAATGCCATTAAACTTCAAAAACGTGATATAATTATGACAATTATTGGGTATTTGGTCTTGTTTGGTTTCCTCTTGTTTCAATCCGACAGTTAATGTTTAACATGATAATTTGTACACTGGCTAAAAACACAAAATCACTTCGCTGCTGTTATGCCCAGTTATGCAATTAGATTCCCCTCCTTGGTTTTTACCTTTTAAGTAGTTTCACATGTGGGATGCAGACCTTAATACCGTCTGGCAAAGGTGAGGATTGATCTTGTGAGTCTACTTCATTTAACATTTTCTCTTCCTCTGCAGCCTACTGTCCAACACTGCTGCGTCTTATCTTTTGCCAACGCGCTGAAGCGTTTAAGTTCCTACTTTTGGAATAAACTGCTCATTCCTCTGATAAAAAAAAAAATTCTCTGGTGTATTACGTACTGTTAGAAGGCCAATCGAATTGATGCCATTTGCAATGTTTTTATTTTTTCTCCAAGAACAAAATATAAACCCAGCTCCGACACCCTCTTATATAATAAGCCATTGAAACTCTTCAATATTTACAAAAGATAGAAAATAAAACATAAATAAATATAACCTGCTGCTGCTCATAAAGGACTGGTGTGATCTTGCTTTAAACTGCAGTTTACGACCGTCTGTTTCCTCTTTGACGGAAGCCTAAAAAGCAAACATTCACCCTAAAAGAGAAATCACAATGTCTCTATGGTCTTAAACAGTTCAGTAAAAGATAAAATTGAAAAATCTAAGTGAGAAAATATAATATATGCCACAATGTCGGCTGCTCCACTGAAAGCAAATAAAGGAGAGAACACAGTCAGTGACAGAACCCAGCAAAATATCAGCTGGACGCTGGCACATTTTGTGGTGGTTATTGCTAAAGGAAATAACAGCTTGATGGATGTGACTGGAAGTCAAGCCTTTTCTTGAGTTCGTTCTGGGATAAATACAGTGGAGCAGCTCTGTTTGTAGAAGTCCTTCCACTGCAAAAAGAGCAAATAATATCTTCTACTGGTTTGCAAGAGGGGAAAAAAAAAGTAATCTGTTAACAATTGAGATTGGTGCACACTGACCCCTACTGGTTACTCTTGGTTAGGACAAGCACAGACCTAATCCACAGTAGAGAATTAACCCCAAGGAAGAAATACAATTAGTATTTAAACAAGAATTACATATAGAAAAATCCCAAAGATGCAACAGCAATTTTACAGCTTTTCAAAGTTTAGACTCTTAATCAAATGTAACCTTAGGATGTTAAAACAGTGTGATTTTTCGAGGCTTCGTCTAATCCCCGTCACTTTAAGAGTTTAAGCAGAAACAACTCGACTGAGAAACCTTATGAGAAGAGTGCAAAAAGCAAACAATGGCATTTTATGGCTTACTGATGTGAAAAATATGTATCCTAGTGATAGCAAGAGCAGCCTTGTCATCGTGTGTCTATTTTTCTTTCACAGCTTTCAATAGTCCAGTCTTAAAGCCACTTCCTTAACCTCCATACCAGGTGAAGCAGCTGGAAACAGCGGCGGTTCCAGAGCAGGCACTTCAGTACTAGCCGTTCCGCCGACAGTCTGACTGGGATTCAGTTCAGCTCTCTTTTATCGGTTGGCTAGTTCATGTGTTCTGGTCGCTCCCGGGGGCCTTGCATTACAGGCACATGCTGCGGCGAAAAGTCAGATTCTCTCTCTCTCAGTGTCTCACAAGTTTCTGGCCATGGTGGTTTGCGAGTCATCAGAGAGCACCGAGCCGCTGAGGTACGATCCATCCGGAGGCTCCGTGGACAGTCCATTATGTATCCAAAACTTCCCCTCACTTTGACTCAAGTAGAAACATTCAACTGTTGCCTGAAACACACAAACAAAAACATACTAAAGCGAATATTGATTATTAGTTTGTCCTCAATTCCTGCAACTTTAACTTATTATCAGAACTAATAGTACTTATAATATAGAGGGCAGACTCACCCTCGTCATCAGAGTCAAACCCAAAGAGGTTGGAGCACTTCTGCAGTTGGAGATGACTCTGCAGATCCTCTGCGCTGTTGAAAGTAGCAAAGCAGTTGGCACATCGCTGCCTCTGCACAGCCTTAGAGAGATTTGCCTGCTGAGGGGGGGGACTTCGCTGTGAGGACTGGAGGAAAGACACCTCCTTCCTTCGTTTTGGCATGGTGATGTACTTCTCGTCCAGGTATGCTGTAGGTGGCAGACGCATGTACGGCCTCTTGCTGTACTCTGCCAGAGTGTCCTTACACACAGCAGATTTGACATCCTCTTTTGGTGCTTGTCCGTTCGTCATTACAGAGTAGCCGGGGCTGCCTTTTGGACACTGTGGTGTTTCCTCTGCAGCTTTTCCCTCCTCGCCCGGAGAGCTCTCCACCACCTCTGCGGGTTCAGTTTTTGACTTTACAGGCTTCTCCGATGGATCTTTGCATTTTTTCTTTACAGTCTTTGTGTTGCCTTCTTTCTGAATACCCTTACGCTTCTTATTTGCTTTGTTGGGGTCTGAGTTTTTAGTGACGTGAGGTTTCTTTAATTTTTCCTTTTTCATTGGCTTCTGCATGTTCTCCTCAGCGGCAGTAGGTGGAGAAGTTGTTTCATGTGAGCCGCTAGCTGTGGCAGCGGGGATGGAGGCACCACTGCTGTCAAGTGCGGCATCTGATGTTCCTTCTTTTGCTTTTTCTTCCACTTCAGAACTCTTTACTGCCGTTTCAGCCTCAACCCACTGATCCGAGGATGCTGACTTGGTTGGCTTTTTCACTACAGGTGTTTTGCTTAGATCTTTGCATGCCCGTCTTTCCTTGACTGTCTTTTTGTCTCCTTTTTTATGAATGTTTTGGTGCTTCTTACTAGTCTTGCCTGAGTCTGAAGTAGTAGTATGAGTTCCTCCTTTTTTTGTTATGTGTGATTTCTTTGACGTTTCCTCTGTTGTTGCTTTCTGTGCTTTCTCTCCCGAGGCATTGGGCAGTGCAGTTATCTCAGTCAAGCCGTTAGCTGGGACAGCAGCCACAGAGTCAGTGGAATTTTGTGTTGTGTCTGTGTTTTCTTCCTTTACTTTTCCCTCCTCATCAGCACAACATTCTTCTTCTACTGTTGCTGCTGCTGCTGCTGCTGCTGCTGCTGCTGCTGCTTTGGCCTCAACTTGTGGGACAACAGACTTTGACTTGGCAGGTTTTTTCGTGGCAGAGTCTGGTTCTTTGAGACAAGATTTTTTCTTGACAATCTCTGTGTTGGCTTTGCTATTTGTAACCTTCTGCTTCTTTGACTTGCTGGAGTCTGAAGGCGCAGTTTTGTCCTCTTCGGGAGCAGAGCGTTTTTTCGCTTTTTGCAGTTTCTTCATTCTGTCAGCAGTTAACTTCTGTGTTTTGTCTGCGGAGATGCTTGTGATTGATTGACTTAAACATTGAGCTGTCGAGGTATTACCCGAGAACCCCTTTTGTTTAATGTGATTCTTCTTAACCTGCTTGTTCGACTTTGAGCTGTTAAGAGTCTCTGTAGTTTTGGCTGCATCCTCACCCTGCAGACTAGTTTCTTCTTTTAAATCGACAGTTAAATCGGTCTCTGCTGCTTTAGTGGGGCTTGCGCGGTGAGCAGCACTCTTCTGGTCCTTCTGTGGAGCAGTTTGTTGGACAGTGGTAGTGTTTTCATCGTGCACAGCTTTCTTTGACTTAGGAGGACGCCCTCGTCTTTTAGGACCTTTAGTGCTTACTTTGACCTGCTTCTTGATTTTATGCCTCACTTTGATGTTGTGTTTTAACAACGAGGATGAGATGACTTTGTGGGTTTTGGAACCTGCCAAGGTTGTATTTGTTACTTGAACTTTTCTTAATGTTTGCCTTAATCTCAGATTAGGGCCAGTGGGCTGTGTGGAGGTGTCTTTGTTGGAAAGATTCTTTAAAACATGTGAATCCTTAGTGTCACTGCCCTCTTTCAACTCCTGTTTCAACAGAGACGGTCCGACGGTGGTCGGAGGAGGAGCCTTAACATGTTTTCCTGTTGCCGAGCTGTGTGTAGCCTTTCTTCTTAACTTTCGAGCGGCCTTTACGCTCATAGCCTTATTTACAGTAGTGGTTTTAGTTTCATCTTTTGGATTATAATCAAGTTGTTTCTTCCCAGTCTGTGTGTTACTATGTTTGTCACCCGTTTGCTCATTTGTATTCTTGTCTGATTTAATGGGTTTGGAAGTATAGTGCTCTCTTTCATGAAGGTTCAGTGCCCAGAGACAAATAAATAGTTGAGAACAACCAGGGAGGCAGCACACCGCCTGCAGTGGACTGTGCCTCCTGGTGTGGCGTCTCATTTCCATTCCGGTTTTGAACCTGGCAGTACAACCCTGATGAAGGCAGGGATGCCGAGGAGTGAGCCTGTGTCTTTCAACGTGATGCTGAAAATGTTTGAAACTCCATAAGACCCTCATGCAAATACTACATCTGCTGTTTCCGACGCGGAACGCCACTTCTAAAGGTTTGACTTCACCACGGTGATCGTCCAGGGCATGGTACAGGAACGCAACGCGGTTTTTTGACACGTCTGTAAACCAAGCGCAACCATCCACAGGACAGCAGACCTTCTCTTGTGGCTCCACATTTTTCTCCTTAACAGCTTTCACATCTTGTTTTGTGGCCGTCTTCAAGACCAGCGGAGATTCTGTCTTCTTCATTTTATCTGTAGGGGGACAGCTGAACTCTTCGTCCACCTCAGCTGATGTTGCAGAGGAATCCGTTTCTATTTCTTGGTTTTCTTGCTGCCTGGCATTTTTAGTTCCACCGCTTGCTCTTTCTTGAGAGTTCTGCTGCGTGAGTGGCTGCTTAGCTTCTGAATTGAAGGTGTCCTTTTTTGGTCTGTCGGGATCTTCCTTTTTGACAACATGTCCATTTACCTTATGAGCAAGGGTTTTATCATTAAGGTGCTTTGAAGCGTTTTGTTTCTTTTCTTGTGAAGATGGACCATCCACTGGCTTATCGTTTGATCTTAACTTTCTGGATCCAGATGCGGTCGAATCTGCAAGACTTGTTGATTTAGGGCAGACATCAGAATGCCTCCCACTACTACGGTTTGTGGTCTTAGCTTTGGAAGAGGTCTTAGGTGTGGAGATATCTTTGGTCTCTGAGACCCAGTTTTCTTGGGCTTGTTTCCCAGCTGACTCTTTGCTCTTCTTCAGCTTCTCAATGTGGTCAGACAGGTGCATCATGGCCAGGAGGTCATCTTTGAACATCGTCCCACAGAACATGCACTCGTCTTTTCGATAATGAAACATAGCATGTGCTACAACACGACTTCCTTTAAAGACTTTACTGCAGAAGGTACAACAGTACTCCAACTTGGATTCCTCTGTTTCGGGTTGGGCATCCTCGTTATTCTCAAGTGCTTTTAGACCAAAATCCTGAGGTCCATCTTTAACATTAACTGCAGAGGCGCCTAGTTCTGGTACAGAGCAGTCAGAGGAAGTGCATAATTTGTAAGGAACTTCATGTTTACTTCCAGTTGTCGACTCCTTGGAGGCACTTTGCTCTGGAGCTGGCAGGTCCAAATCTCGAGCGAGTGCCTCAGGTGAAAGTTCAGTGACCATTTCCGTTACTAAAGTCAGAGCAGACATGTCATTCATTGTGTCCCGATCTGTAGGTGCCTTGCTCAAAGTGACTATTGTTCCTCCGAGGTTTCCGTCATTTTCACTGCTGTTGCCGACCGAGGTGTGCACCTCTGAAGTGTCTCCTTTTGCTTGGGCTACAGGAGTTTTTCCGGTTTCAGCCTGCAAGGAGAGTGACTTCACCTCAACTTGTTTCTCATTGCTAATATCAACATCTTGACGCTGCAAGGGCATGGAATCAGCAGCGCTAATGTCTGAAATGTTGGCCGCATTGGACACCGGATGAGTTTCTACCATCAGATTGTTGTCCACAGCTGGGGCCTGCAAAACCTCAGCTGAAGTTGTGGTTTTTGACGATTTTGAGACCTTATCTAAACCTCGTGATTGAGTCACTTTTGCCGCTTGTGGGGTTTGTGAGGCAATAGTGACTTTCATCTCAACGGCAGACTCTTCACAGGGATCTCTTGCTGAAGCTATGGTTTGAGCTTCCACGACCTTATCCAACATTGGTGCTCCTGGCGCTTCAGTTGCTGCTAATGTCTGTGACGCATTGGTAGCTTTTATCTCAGCAGGCTTTTTAGAGAGTTCTTTTGCTGTAGCTGTCTTTCGTGAGACTGCTTTTGTAGTTTGAGTTTGAAGGCCTTTTTCTAAAACTGAGGATTCTGCCACTTCCGCTGCTGGAGGTGTCTGAGAGGCAGCCCCACCTTTCATCTGACTGGCAGGCGTTTCACAGAGCTCTCTCTGTGGATCTTTTGGAGGACTTCCTTGCACAGAGGAGCGTGTGATTGTTGACACTGAGCCTTGAACATTCGACCCATTACCTTTCCCTTTTTGCCGCCGAACATAACAGTGCAACTGCTGTATAAACATAGCTGTGTCCCGCGCTCTTAGAATCACCTCTTTGCGATGTACAGTCTTTACTGGTTGTGGTGTGGCAGGAAGCTTCACTGTAGGTTTGTATAGAAGCACTTGAGGGAACCCTCTCTGTCTGTGGCAAGTGTCGTCAATAAACGTACCCATCAGCTCATTGTCTGGTAGGGACAGCTCAAGAATTACTTGTGGAGGGTTGGCAGGTTTAAGACAGTCCAAAGATAATTCTTTCTGGTGCCTGCTGTTGTTTTCCCTTGTCATTAAATGAGAGTTTGCTGAGGGTTTGTGTTTTGCATTGTTCTTTGCGTTGTTCTTGATCTCACCAGTTTCAGACCTCTTTACAACAGAGGACTGATGGTGCTTTTGATGTTTCAACCCATGCTTTTTGATCTTAGGATGAAGACTATTCTCTGCGAGAGTTCCTGAGTCTTGAAGAAGCCACTTCGGTTGTCTAATTCTCCGTTTTGGCGGGTTCTTCTCCGAGAGCCGTGTAGTGCGCCTCAGTTCTCCATGCCCGTGGGCTCCATTGTCCTGTAGTCTGTCTAGCTGCCAAAATGAACGCCTCGGAGGTTCAGATGATGCGTCCTTCAAAGGTCGCGACCCTTGGTTGCCTTTCTTCTTTACAGTGTGGTCAGCATTTAGCCGTGTTTTGCCTGGGCCCACCTTTAGTCTTTTGGAGTTTGTATCCTCTTTATGATGTCTGTCCTCTTTATGGTGCCTCTTCTTACTTCCTTTCTTACACGCTGATGTGCTTGATCTGAGACCAGGTTCTTTGGTGCAATAGTTAAGTATCCATTTGTCCTCCATGATTTCCTCCAGGGCAGCACTGACCACCTTCTCACTCATCAGCTTTAAACAGTTGGTCCGCAAAGCAATGAGGTTCCAAAACTCTGGGTCAAAATACAGGTCCTTCTTTAAAACCTGAGGAAAAACAGAGAAGAAAACATTTTGATACAACAGTACCAAAAAGAGCAAACTACAATGTTTTCCCCATCATGGTTTGTTAAAAATGTGCTCTAACCTGCAGGGTTTCGAAGCGAGTGTGATTTCTAATGGGGCCGTACTCCACATTGTACTCCTGGTCAGGATGCATGTACAGTAGGTAAACCATTTTGTAGGCCTCAACAGTGCGTTCCAGGAAGAAGACGAGGAGAGCGCATGCACGGCAGACCTCCAGGTCATTGGGTAGCAGGCCAGCAATGGTTTTGTAGATTAGGGACTTGGTGATGACATCGCAGGAAAGGCAACACTCCAGGGCATTAACACATAGCTCCACGCAAAACTGGATACCTTCGTCACCCAGCTAGTGAGACACAATCAAAAGGACTTGGTAAATATGTGATTCAATACTTAATTTACTTTTATATTTTATTCTTATGAAGATACATTGCAATTCAAATTTCTCTCACTTCTTGCAGTATGGCTCTGATGAATGGGAAGATTGAGTTGGCATTGGTGGCAGACAGCATCAGCTGATGAGTCTCCTCAAGTAGAGCTTGCTTGGATGTATGCAACCGATGATGAAGCTTACTCCATATGAAGACAAGATCACTGCAAAGAACAGTAAATTAATGGATCACTTGGCCTCAGCTGGTGTTACGCACACTGACCTGAAATTTAAGCTTTCTTACCACAAATAGTACATGTCTCCCCTACGGAGTTGCTGGGAGAGGAAGGCTCTGCTGAGGGCGAGAAGCAACTCATCCTTTTCCTCACACTCCAAACTACAGATGATGTGTACGGCATCTTTACCATTAAGGTCAACCACCTGAAAACACAAAGAAAGCATTAGTGTAGCCCAAAAGGCAGTTTTCACACGATTCACAATTGTGTGGTATCTAAGCAACAGGTACCACAGACTGGAGGGAAAATTCTTGTCATTTGACGGAAAGACATGCTGGTTTTCAGCACACAACAGTCCACTCACCTCTTTGTGTAAGAGGTCGTGCTGTGAAGTTTTAAAAAGCAATGCGAGGTAGACCTGGAGGAAGAACAAGTGTTGTCCTGCTGTGGGATGCCGGGCACAAAACTTAGCCAGGGCCATAGCCTCACTGATCCGCTCACAGGATAAGAGGTAGCGCACCCGAAGCTCAAAGAACACCGGCAGCTCAGAACTGACGCACCCATCTGCTGAGGAACAGTCGAGCCAGAAGAGAGACAGATAAGGTTTTAGTTTAATCTAAAATCCTAGACATTACTGCAGTCAATAGCTAGAGAGGTAATAACACCAGAGTTGGATGTACTCCAAATGTTAATCATGTTACCTACCTTCACTCTGAGGTAAACTGGACTCACTGAGGATTGCCTGTAAGACTGGGCTGGCCCAAGGCCCGCCGCCCTGAACCAAACGCTCCACCTGAAGTAAATGAACATTCTGATGCCTCGCAAGGGCCAAATGACATTCCTGAAAGAACATGAGGACAAAAACAGTGTCTTAAAAATCAATATATCAGAGTGCCATCGTCAATTATTACAATAATGTTGAAGAGTGTTAAATAATCAACTGTTTTAAGAGGTGTAGCACACAATAAAAGACTATTAAGTTAAGCCCCAAAACTTGCATTTCTGATTAATTATTGTACTAGGATCTGTCCATTGTTGTGTTGGGAAAGCGATCTGCATTTCATCCTCACCTGGAATGTAACAGTGAAGTGTTTCAGTGGCTCCTGATGGAAGTCTTTCTGGTCAAAGAACAGCAGCAACTCAAAAACACTCCTGTGAATAGATCAATATTGTTTGGCTTCGATCTGCAGATCCACATTTTAAACAGTTAAAACCTACTTTATAATTTCAATCAGAGTATTCATGTAAAAATACTGACAAAGAAGCAGAGGAATGCACTTAATTAGGAAGCTGAGGGAAACCCTGGGGGGGGTAGGGTCAACAGCTGGCAGCATGCCAGGGTTTTTCCTGGCTTGCACATTTAGTTGCGTGAGCCAATGAACACAATCAACTTTCAGTTCCATAAATGTTGCTACCAAATGTCCTCAAATACACAAGAACCTCAGGAGGTGCAAATAAAAAAGCACAGGTTTTGTTATGTTTTATTATTATTGTTGTTTTCTGGAGGAAAATTTAGATTTTTTTTCCTTTTGTGTATAATGGTACTAGAAAGTGATTGAAGATTTTTTCCTGATTATGATATTAACTTGGATATATTGTTAATGCTTTGACCTATCAATGTTTAATGTGTTTTTTTTTTTCTATGTGTGAGGTCGGATGTTTTATGTGTGCTTTGTCAAAGGCCCATTATGCAAGGCCAGTGCCTTAAGGGGCAATAAAGGGTTTCATTCATTCACAATTAAACCAAAGTGAAGATTGGACAGTAAAGCAACACTGAGCAAAGCAGGAACCAAAACAAAACAGTACAAAGAGACATCCAGTCTACTTTCTCTCTTAAGGAAATCTAAAGCTGCATGTGGCCTCAGCCATGGACGCTCGTAAGCAATGTGTTGCCTGTTTTGCTTTGTGAAGTAAAGAGATTCAGAGATGGTAGCAGGAGGGGTTCAGATATGAAAGCCTGGGGTCATAGCTGTCAGTAGCACATTTTGTTCCGATCGCCTACAGCAAATCCAGTTAGTTGTCTTCAAAGGCTTATTTTCATCACAAGTTGCATGATGGTGTCTGGCGCTGCAACTTTGTGACAATTTCTGACTGAAAAGCACATTTCTCTTCCACTATAACAGTATTTATACGACTATCGTTGTGAGTATATTTTCCATCGTTTTTACTGGTGCCTGGTACTATGCCCGCCAGGAGCAGTAGATTGGCCTGGGGTGCTGACATGACGCCAGGTCTCTGTAAATGTTGTTGCTTAGGCAGCCTGAGTCCCATTTCATCCAGCCGATCTTTGCGACCGGACATTAGCTAGAAGCAGGCTTAGGTACTAGCTTGGTTAGCTTAGCTCTTATCCCAGCTCTCCCTCCTCTCCTCCCGGGGAGATCGGCCTTCCCAATACAGCGCTTGGTCCGGGTGGACGGAAGACGTCGTGGGCACTGACTTAAGGTCTGCTCCAATCCAAACGCTTATGTTCAACGTGTAATTCTGCCACACTTAACGTATTTGAGCAATAAAAGTAAAATTTGGCCGATAATAAAAACAACAATGTAAGTAAGTCGAATCTGTGGCAGCTACTTCTGAGAGGACTGACGGCAACCTAACGAGGAGGGTCTGTGTACTTACAAGGCCAGACTACTGAGTGTGTGAAGCACATGATCACAGTTTGATGTGAAGAAGGTGGAGGCTCGAGCAAAGTAGCAGAGAGCCTTCTCAAGGATCCTGAGCTGAGGCAGCGGCACCTGCCAGCGAGAGGCATACTCCTCCACCAGCTGCATGGAGAAGAGACCAAACAAAGATGAGTCAGAGGCACAGTTACAAGGGCAATTAACACTTTGGGTTGTTTAGCTTGTTTAAATCTGTGGCAGTATTAGATGTTTTAACCACAGCGACAATTACAAGGCTCAGCCTAGTGGCATTTATACAGTGTTACTAATACCAACCAATCACAGCTTTAGAGTTTGATAATGTGGTAAATTTAATATCTTTGGGTTCTGGGCTGGGCTCAGACAAAACGAGACAATTTAAGGCCTTTGACTGTGAGAACCTGGGAAGGGCACTTTTTTCACAATTTCAGACATTATAGTATAGACTGAACAATTAATTGAAAAATTAATTAGCAGATTTATTAAAAATGACAATAAGCCCTGCAACCAATACATCCGTTATGTAAAAACCAAGAGAAAGCAAGCAGCTACCTGGCTCACAGATTACCCAGACAGAAACAAATACATGAGAATAATCAACATGGCTGAGCCACACCTTTTATGATGATGCACAAATCAAAATACCCATTGTAAATTGAATGAACACACAGCACAGCCACCATTTTGACTGCAGCAGTTATGGCTGCAGCCTTCCCCTTGGACACACATCTACTGCAGTGCACAATGATAAATGATGTAAGTCAGAGACCTCTTTGTAACCAAAATGTGGCTCTTTGTACTGCTTTTCACAACACTTACAGTTGACCTGTCAAATCCCTAAATCACAATGTGCTTAGATTGCCCTCTAATGGTGGAGATCCAAGACATCACTCTGGTGCACTACTGGAATCTGGTGAATGTGGACTGTCAATAATATTCCCAAGCCTTTGTCCAATCAGTACAACTAGTCCCCTACTAAATTACACTGCAGCTAGTTATTAAGAATCACAACTTCACTTTGGTAGTTAATTCAAATCCAAAACCCCGATGATGAAAGTGCCCAAACCCCAATGTTTTTATACTGTGCTAAACCTTGAATTTAAAGTTTGAAATGACAAGCTAATGGCCTCATAGCAAAATCAGATTTAATGTCTTGGATTTGTCAACAGGAAACAGTGGATTACACTATTTTCCACTGTTAGTAAACAGACTAGAGCCCTGTTTATGAGTCTGTGGTGTTGCCATCTAAGATTGATCAGCAGTCCCTGACAACTGACATTTAAATGCACTTTTCCACGAGATGTGCTGCCTGGTTTTATTCCTCTAACCTTAATGCATCATGAAAATCTTGGTATGAGAACATTTTGTGATACCAGAAATTATGTAATCCATTACTTCAACACTGCATCTACAGCTGCATGTCCTGTTGCTGTTTTGAGGAGGGGGGGGTCCAGACAGGTCATTAAAACACATTCAAAGTTGGCTTTTATGGGAAATATTTGATAATTAAGGCAACTAACTTCATGGCAACCATAAAGTACCATCAGCAATGCTCCTTACTAGTTACATAATTAGTAAACGTGAAAAGACTTGTCCAGTCGGTTTGGTAAACATTGAGCGTACTAACTAAGCTAATTCGCAGGCAAAATCTGGGCTAGCTGGGTAGCGATTAGCCGAGTTAGCTTGCTAGCTGTACAGTGAACATTCACAGTCAAAATATGATTGATTTTCAGACTTTAACGCACAATAACGCTACTAAATCTAAGCCTGGGTTATCGTGCATATTATTTAAAGGGCGTTACGGTAATGTCTTAGTTTTTAAAGCGATTACCACTCGTTAGCTGGATGCTAATGAACCTAGCTGCTAATGCTAGTCGTGTAACGGCCAGTTCTGGGGGAGGGGAGTCGGCTAACATATACGCTCTTATCTTCGACAACAAGCCTGTCACCAACTTCAGCCACGGCTCCTTACCTTGCGAAAGTCGGAGCAGAACGCTTTACTGTCTGCTCGCAATTCATCACTTGAATAGCGGCTCAGCAAACTCTGTAATTGTTTTTCAAGCCCCTCTAACTCGTACACACTGCCCTCCTCCGCCATACTGCCTGTCTAGCCTCGCTCGTAGCATCTACCACACAACACATACATCGCCACGGTCAACGACTTGCATTGACAGCGCTGATTGGATGCTGCCAACCTACAGGGGTTCGCTCCTTTTTTAATCCGGCGTGCACCGGTGGAGATCTATTAGGGCGGGGTCACAGCACCGCAATTACAATAGATTGCCTTTTAATGAAGCCCCGCCAACACGGTATTACGGGTAAATTATTACATGCGCCACAAACCACATGGCAAACACAAACACAGCGCGTTAATGAATGTTAATATTTGCGTTCACGTCCCCAATACACGAATATAAATGAATTAAAATGACAACCATTACAGTCAAGACTAACTTAGCTGTAAATCATATTTAGAGAATTATATTTACAATCAAACATTTATATAACTACATTACCACAAGATATATAGTGCAGATTTCTCTAATATGATATAAAATCATTTTTTTGGCTTTACTCCTTGAAATAAAGCCTAAATGTGGACATCGGTTTTGAGCTGTTCAACCACAGTAATGTCTGATTTAATAGATATTTAATTCTAAGATAGGGAGAAGACAGAATAGGCAGTGACAGACCTCCTTAAAACTTTATTTAATCATACACTTTCATTAAAGGAAAAATGATGCAATACAAAACTTTTTTCTCAGACGCAGCTAAGATTAAATAGTCAAGACAACTTTACAGTTCATGTCACAGGCACATGTGATTCTTCAAGACATCTGATTACACTCTGCATGAATTTCTTTTGTGTAAACATACACAAATGAAAGAGAAGCACATAATGAGCAGCAAAGAATAAGATAATATGCATATATACAGCAATTCTGTTCTCTAATCTTTTAAGCTTTATACTATCCCGTCTTATTTCTGATGTTTGATTGATACACAAGGCCAAAGTGAAGTATTAAAGTATTTTTCCAGACAAATAAAATAGCAACAATGAGACCTCTATTCAATACTCTGATACAAAACAAAAAGCTTTCTACAAGTAATAAACTTACAAACGATTTGCCTTGAGCATTATGAGCAAATATAGTAATCATCAAAGGCATCAAATCAGGGTTGGCATAGAAACCCAAGATATTTTGTTTATTACAGCTTAAGACTCAAATTCAAACATAAAAAAGAAATCAACATTCTTTAAGTGGAAAAACCTGAACCTAAACTAAATCAAAAACTACACATGATTATATCTGCCATCTTTGAGCCTCGTCTACTAATCATTGGCTTCGTTATGTTAATGTCAAGAAACGTACAAATGTGTACGTTATGTTTCAGTTTCAGTTCAGCTCGTCCGTGGACTCTGACATTGATCGCTCTCTTCTTTCCCGGCCTGTGACAAAGTTGAGCAGGTCAACGGCCGTCACCACCCCGAACACCATCTGCTTCAGACTCGGAGAGCCGTCCGTCAAGTCTGGTGGTGGAAAGAGGACGGAGGAGAGAGGGATCAAAGTGAGCACAAAAATTCTGGTTCCAGTTCCTTAAAAGTGATGATTTGCCGCTTTTCTTTGTTTTACATCATTTTAAAATCGATATGAAACGGAGGGATTGTGTTTCAGACTATTGATCGAACCAAAAACAAGGCATTTGGAGATGTCACTTTGAGCTCTTTTAAACAGAAATAGACATTTTATAGACCAAACAAACAATCAATTAATCTAGAAAATAATCACAAGATTTAACAATAATCAAAATAATCATGTAGTTGCAGCCCTGTAGTATAAAACTGAACCATCCCAATGAAAAGAGGTTGGTTGTATGTAGGTAGTGCAGTGACCGATTCTACAGCAGGACAATAAACTGTAAATCAAACATTAATAAAATACTCACATTGATTTCGAATGGTCTATTACAGTATTGGACGGTCTAGACTGACTATAACAGACTGTTGCTATGGATGCATTTCTGATAGCAGAAGCAATAAAATCATTTTCAAATCATTACTTTATGTCAAAGTATTATTATCCAGCAAGATTGTAAGTGATAATAAGCGAGGTAATGTAATTATTAGCTTTTGCAGTTATGGCCGCTGTTTCCTGTACATTATCGCTCACATGTTGATATGAGGAACAGCTGCCTGTCGACACATCCAGCAGACGAAGAAACACGTCTACCAGTGAATGTGAGTCCAGTATTAACTATTTCAGTCCTGCTTGGGTGTCCAACAACTGCTGAGGGAAATGTCTGGCTCTTCAGCGTAAAGGCACCACTATGCTCACCAGCTTGTCGCTGACTTTGTCTGTCTGCTGCCCGTGTTTTAAAGTTAGCCTCACACTCTTCTCCCACTGCGTGAAAGATGCATGTGATGTGTGACAACTTCACTCCAGTCCGGGCAATTACACAATATTCAGAAGTCAGTCTGTATCCAGTTTTGACGCTAGACACAACTCAGAATAATGCAGTGGTGGGCTAGTTTATTGCCACTTTGTAGCAGCAGCGTTGTCCAAAACAGATCTCTGGGATGCTCGCCCTGCAGCTGGACTTCAACACGTGTGTATCAGAGAGGTCGAACGATCGGTAGCAAGTTGACCCAGTGAGCTAGACTGGTGTTGTCATAAAAATGAGGCTGCGGCAGGATCCCAGGTCCGCATTTGAACAGCAGCAGTCAATACTGGGTCACTGAGAAAGACCGTGACCCCCCACACAAGCAAGCTCAGTCTAAGCTGCTGGGAATGAAGATGCAGACTAATTGTCTGATTGTGAATATGTGCCATAAATAGTATAAATCAGATGCAACAAATCTGAGCATTAAGAATTATATTGCTTTTATTCTATTTAACAGCATGACTTTAGCACAGTGTGTTTATCTATCCTACCAGTGGGGGGCGCCAAAGTTAGAAATCTTGTGCAGACATTGAGTTAATCGTGTTTGTAGGCAAATGAGAGCTTTTGAATGATTTAAGTGTGCGTGTGACTGAGTGCATGCATGTTTGTCTGAATGTTGTACTTACATTGGATCTGTTCATGTACCACCAGGGCAAAGTGGTCGGTCTCCAGAATGCGGGATAACTTTCCCAAGTTATCAGTCAGGCGGATCTGAAATCAGGATAATAAGGCAATGACTAAAGTATAATACAATATTCATGTTAAACTGAAAGCAATTTATGCACAAGTGCCATACAGATCTAGCTTTTAAGATAGAAATATGCAAAACTGCCAAAAATTTAAATTCGGATACTTTCACGGACAGGAAGTCTTCGCACAGGGGAAGTGAAAAGAAACAAACAAAATTGCATGCAAACACTTCTGGATTTGTCAAGTCTTCAAAGTCATAAAATAGTTGAGGTTTTAAATTACAGTTGGTTAAATTATAGTCATCGGTTTTTACAATCTGTTATGGACCAACTCCAGTCATGTCCTCCCCTGAACTGGTTTGCCTCATTGGCTGCTGCTGTCAGCCAATCAAAAGTAAGAATTCAGCCTCAAATTCCTTTAACAAATTCAGCCTTTAAGGCACTTTCACACGTTTTCACATTTCCTTGAGTACATGAGCAACAAATAGGAGTTGACGTCAGTGTCTGACCTGTTTGAACTGCTTGTAGAGCACTTTGCTGACCGGGTCCGACAGCTTAATCTTCCCTGCCAGAATGCAGGCCAACATGTTCCCAAGAGTCACCATGCCCAGGATCAACCTGTACATGCACACAGAGGTGGGAGTTAACAGAATGCAGATTTGCAGTATTTGTGACATTTTGCTTGTTTGTCTTTTCTCTGTTGGGATGCTCACCCAGCCTCATCCACCACGGGCGCCTGGTCGAAGCCCTTGTCTTTGAGGATTTTGATGGTTTTCTGACAGGTGACGGAGGGCAGGACGGTGAGGGGGGCTGACAGGTTCAAACCCTGCAGCTTCAGGTTCCACCACCTGACGGGCAGAGACGAAATGAGAGGGTCTTTCACACGTGAGGGAGATTTGTGCAACAAAAGAGAATATACCCTTTAATTACACATACCATGGTTTTTTCACCATGAGGTCCTCCTCACTCAGGAATCCCTTCTGGACCATCCATTTGTCATTCAGGAATTTGGACCTTAAGGGAAAAAAAACAAAAATCAAGATTTGCTTCATCTGTGTTTACACATTCAACAGAAACCAAATCAAACATCTGATGGCCCAGCTAACCTAAAGTGACCTCCATCATTGCACTGCTGTTTGTATTCTGGTGCCTTTTGGGCAACAATTACCCTGATCATCAAAGTGGGGGTTCAAACCACACACCGCTGCGGCTCTTTGTTAACATTTCCAGCATTTCACCAAGACATGTCGTGCTGATTGAAATGACCTTAATTGACCACATGGGGGAACTAGAATTAGGAACAAAATGACAAAAAGATCCCGTTTAGCCATCTGCTCTCTATAAAAATGATGTGAGACCATAAAAGTCCAAGCATTCTAAATTTCCCATAATTTTAATTTGTGACACGCTGAAAAAAAAGAGGCTAAATGTTGCTCTCTTTGTACTCGATACGCAGGTATATAATTCTCATCTAATATGTTAGCCAAAAAATATAATAGCTGATGTATTACACCAAGATTTGTGTTGTCAAAGAACCTTCCTGGTGTTGCTTTCAGCCTGGGGGTTTACATGAATGTCAATAGTGAATACCTCACGTTTATTATTCAAAGTTTCTGACATTACAGAGGTCGACAGCCTGGTTATTTGACATGAGGGGACTCACATGTAGTTGCGGATGGAGTCTGGCAGGATGACCACACAGCGCTGGCCCTCCTTCAGGTCCTTGGCTACATTTACTGCCGCTGCCATGGCCGTCCCAGAGCTGCCTCCTGTTACACAAAAGGCCAAATGGTGAGTCCACTTTGATGATTCAAAACGTCTGGCTATGCTGGTTTTCTGAGCAGGAGCCTGAGTCCTCACCACACAGCAGGCCCTCCTCTCTGATCAGCATGCGGGACATGTTGAAGGACTCCTCATCCTCTGACTTGTACCAGGTGTCAATTACCTGTAAGAAATTAAGGCCGATAACGTATAAGTGGTTGTGAATCAGGCAATTGAAACAAGGAATGAGGAAAAGGGAGGTAAGGAGAAGTGGCCCCTGGAACTCACTGATCTGTCAAGCACGGTGGGGATGAAGTCGTACCCGATGCCCTCCACCTCGTACTGGGTCTTATCGGTCTTGTTAAGCTCCTCAGGCTCAGCCAGGATGGAGCCTTCTGGGTCAACACCAACAATCTGTACACAGCACACACTATTCATAAACAACAAACAGCTCAGCCAAGAGTTATTCTACATCTTTTGTGCCGTTTCTGGGTCACTTGTCCTGTTTGACTTCTGGACAGAGACGACTTACTTTGATGTTGGGGCATCTCTCCTTCAGTTTGCGGGCGATGCCTGTGATGGTTCCCCCTGTGCCTGCTCCTGCCACTAGCATGTCCACTTTACCTGTTTGGACAGGATGACTTAAGGGTCAGAGGTATGGCAGGAAAGTCAGGTTCAATCTACTTATAGAAAGGTACTTGGACAGACGCAACAAAAGAACTAAATTAATCTAAACACTAAATTGGGAACTGTGTGCTACTTTTTTAATGATTATGGCTGTGTCAAATCTTCTTACCATCACATTGCTCCAGAATCTCCTCAGCTGTGGTGTCATAGTGAGCCAGAGGATTGCTCGGGTTGCGGTACTGGTCCAGAATGTGGGAGTTGGGGATCTCGTTTTTAAGGCGCCAGGCTACGCCCACGTGAGACTCTGGTGAGTCGAAGCGAGCGCTGGTGGGTGTACGGACGATCTCTGCTCCGAGAGCTCTCAAGACATCCACCTGTGAGGAGAGAAAAGCACAAAGCACAGAGTGGATGTTGTGTCAGCTGCCAAAACCAAGATCCTGTCCAATATCTATATGTCATTTGTAGTACAGTAGCCTGATGTGCACTTATAGTAGCCCTACATTAGAGTAGTAATAAGATAAGAAAAGTTTCAAATAATAATATCTGTGTATAGAGATGTGCACATCTTTTGTGGCAGGAAGGTTTGACAAGATTTGGACGAGGTTACGCTATTTACGACATGGATTGGCTCATTAACTTCTGGTGTGTTAATAGTGCTCAATGGGTCGTTTTGACATTTGGCAAACCTGGAACGCAAAGGATTAAAATAAGCAAATTATAAGATCACAGGCAGAAACGAGTGCACTTCTCAGACTTAGACTTAGACTTCTTTATTTTATCCCCCATAGGGGGAAATTTTCTTGTTACAGCAGCAACAATATAAACAGGGAGAGTGAAAGAAACAAAGCAATAGAAAAGACAAAAAATAGCAAATATAAATATAAATATAAATATAAATATAAATATAAATATATGGATATCCTGCACCGAACTCGAGCTGGGTGCTCTGCCACAAACATGAGGGCTTCAAAACACGCTAGTTTGGTCTATTATTTCAAAACTAAATTCACAAAAATGACTAAGACACTCTTATCACTGATATAGTGGCTTTTCCCAGAATTTCTTTCTAGGGACGAAAACACCACACAAAATTAGAAAACACTTAGCGGCTCACCTTCTCCATGCTCATTTTCTCTGGCATGACAATGATGCAGCGGTAACCTTTCACAGCTGCAGCCAGCGCCAATCCAATACCTAAAAACCAAGAAAAGCTGCTAAATACGAGCACAGAGAGTTTTACAACGTTGCTGCTTTCACCTAATTGACATTCCATTCGTCATACGTTTAAATACCTTTCGTCCCGTAGCAACACATGCACAAGCACAAACACATGCAGTTAATTACCAGTGTTTCCAGAGGTGGGCTCTATAATAGTGTCTCCTGGCTTGAGGATGCCGGCTCTCTCAGCATCCTCCACCATCCGCAGGCTGATCCTGTCCTTGACGCTGCCGCCGGCATTGAAGAACTCACACTTGGCCACTAATGCACAGCAGAGAGATTTGCTTAGTCATTTTGGATGCTGAAATGATGCAATTGACCACGAACTGCCTTCACTCATTTCTTGAACTGCAACACACATTACACATCTCACTGGTTAGATGGTGTCAATGAGTCATAGATAGTAAACGGTCACACCTGTTTGATCTGAGAAAGTGTCTCGGCTTGAGTGTGTTGGGTGACTCACGTATTTCGCATTTGAGTCCAAACAATTTGGGGATCTTGTTGATGCGTACCAAGGGAGTGTCACCGATTCTGTGCAGGATGTTTGGAAGAATGGTTGGAGCGACCGCCCTGGGAGGAGGAAGTGGAAGGAAACGATGTTTCATCAAAAGAGAAACACGTGCAGAGACACTGTTTAGACAATAACTCTACAGTAGGTACGGAGATTAAAATAGTGATGCTTGTTTCCACTTGTTTCCACTTGTTCCACTTGTTCCACTGGTATGGGGAGTTGTTTGTTTGCCAAGTGGCACTCCCCATGATCAGCAGAAAACAGTTTTTGCTGGTGAGAAGAATCAAAGTAATAATGATATCTGTATAATGATACATTTTCAGTCCCAAACGCATTCAAGTATCAGCAAAAGTTTAAACATGATATTCAGCTGTTTCGGTGGTGGAAATTTCAACACACTGACCTTGAAATTTGTGTGTGAGGGGAGTCGGCTTTTGAGGCTCCCAGGCTCCATTTGCAGCGGCTGGGGAGGTCAGGCCGGATCCATTTCCTCTCAGTGCTGCCGTTCTTTGTGTTGATCTGAATGGTTCTGCTCGCGCCTTCAGTGTCCTCCATCGCGGGCGGCTTGTCAACCCCGTTCAGGGGGAACGAAGCCTCCCGGAGTTTTGCGTCCCCATTGGTGTGGCTGAGCAGCTTGCCAGCATGGGGGCACACGGGGCCATTGACGGTGGTCTCTTTGGATGAGGGAACTGACGGCATGGCGTACCCTGGAGAAAACAGACCAAAGAGGCTTATGTAATGACGTGTGACATTTTCAAAATCGATAAAAATGTCATATTCTTTTGTTCCGTTTGTCTACAAAATGCCATCTCTAACCGGTTAATGCTCTACTAAGGTACAGCGGTGCTTTGAGCTAATGTTGGCATGCTCCAACACTCACGTTTACCATGATTGTGTTAGCTACTTAGCACTAAACCCAAAGTGCAGCTGGGGCTGATGGGAATGCCCTTAGTTTTGCAGGTATTTGCTCGAAATTTAAAGTATTGGACAAATTAAATGTATGTCCTGATGATAGCCATAGATGAAAAGTTAAGGGGTCACCAAAGTGATTAGAATTAACTGTAATCCAGAAACATTTAGCTAAAAGTCTGTAGCATTCATCCATATGGATATGGAACCATGCCTAAACACTGGGCATTATATGAAAAAAAAAAATCAGGAAATATCTTAAAGTAAAAGTAAACAAACAAGACTAATCTCCTGAGTGGAACTTTTGGTACTTTGGTTCAATATTTCTTTCCAGATACTAGAAGTAACGAGGCTTCGATACGCAGCACAAGAAAAGACCAGTTTCATTCACAGCTTATATCAAATCTACAATCTACATTATTACACAGTGTTACCACACATATGCAGGAGCCAGTGAAAAACAAACATCCTCCTCTATCCAACGCTGAGTCATACCAGCACTGAAGAATAGCAGTGTTTCCCCTACCATTATATTAGGGGGGGCGCTCTGCCCCCCCAACGGCCCCCTTTGAAGGTCACGTTAATTATATTTTATAATTTAATTTTATTTTCTATACAGCACCAGATCACAACAGAAGTCATTTAAGGTTCCCTTTCCTATACAACATGTGTTCTTCTATTAAACAAACTAAATAGCCTGATGTTATTTATGTTATTGTCATTTCTGTCTCTGTCACGTGTTTACAGTTCTCCTCTGTTCTCTGCATCGCACCCACGACACACACACACGTATTGCATCATTCATTCACTGGCAGACGAAAAACACCAATTATTAAGAAATTGGTGCAACTTGTGTTTTATAATAATCACAGAAAAGGCAGAATTATGAGCATCATGATTCCAGATTTAAGAGCAAAACACTTCTTACTGTTTAAGATAAACTTCCAGGCATGTTTTGGATGCCTCCACGGCTGATTACTTCTGTATTTGTGAATGTACACCTCAAATGACTCAATGATCCTCCATTACCAGTTATAAAATGTTGTAAAAGTCACAAATACAAAACTAACTGTAAAACATTACCCTAAACTGGAGTTCAGTACAGCATGATGATAAATATTACTGTCTGTACAGTCTGAGTGGACCAGAGGGGAGCATTAACTTGAGTTGGTGAATGAATAACGTTATAGAGTAGGTAATAAAAAATACGCTGTTTTTTGTTTCGTTTTTTGACAAAAGAAAGAGATAAATGCAGACTAATCATTCACGAAATTCATAATTAGTTGCTGCAGCCCTACAGATAAGTATATGAGGTGTGAGACTACTTTGAAATGATCACAAGAATCAGATGCCCCTCGATCATTTACACCCTTCTACGCTTTGACACAGATCTTTGCTCAGCTTCTGAATACGTCCATTAGGTTTCTCCGGTGGCAGCAGATGAACCTTCACTAACACACAGTGCACACAGCGAGGCCAGCTGTTAAAATTGGGGCCCCTCTTTGACTCCACCAAGAGCTCCAACTACAACCACATCTCCTTAAGCAAACAGCTCTCATGGGAGAGAAAACTGCCCGAGGGTATGTTGTTTTAGAGTTAGTGATGCACTGATAAATAAAATGTTCCTCCTCCTAGGAAAACAGCAATAACTGCAAACAGAAATACACTGATACTTCTTCGGCTTTCTACTTGGTCTTTTTTTTTTTTTTTGCTTAACTTTTATTAGCTATTACTACCTATTCTCAAAATGAAAAGGATGCACCGATCTGTTAACCCTCCTCTCCTGACATCAGATCTCTGTGGTCACAACTAGTCGCACTGCTAAGTAAGGCCACACTGGCTACACCTGCTGTGGGAAGTGTGGGAAAGAGCAGGGGGGTATGTGGTGGCCTTACAGGGTTCAACAGGGCAATCCGATCCTCCCGGAGAGCAAATGTGGCACCAAGCCCAGGCTGCAAGACTTGCAAGAAGATTTAACAAGGAGAAACTTCAACTTTTGTTTAATACGGTACACTTAAGCTAAGAATCAAATCCTCAAATACCTACCAGGCTGAGAAAATACACGGCAAAAATCACCTGATCTGAGTCTGGCAACATTAAACCCAATTGAATGAAAAATCCCCATAATATTCTTACCTTATCAGACTGGGTGATCTGCTTAAGTTTTGGCATTTCTAATCTCCTTTGGTATGTTCAGTGCCCTCAAAGTTTGATTATTACTGTGCCGCAGCCTTTCATGTTTCAGGTTTTTTTATTTTTTTTAAATGGCGCAAGTGTCGGCCAGTTAATTGTTCTGGCAGCTACAAAAACAACCAAAGTATCAGCCAGTCAACAGCGCAAGACTATAGATATTCACTCAGCCATAACAAATGGTAGGCCAAATGTGAAAAGCAGGAATGCTGTGAGTACTAATTCAATGTAAAACTGCAGGCATGTACACCTGAAAACCCCCCCACTGCACATCTGAACACTAGTTTATGATGACTTTTTACCTTAAACGCTAGATAAGTAACCAAGTATGAGCTCCTTACTGTGATTTGCGGCTATCAGAAAAAGAACAAACATTGATAAAGAGAAGAGAGAGATGGTTAATGGTCAACTATTTTGATCTACCAAGAAATCTGATGGTTGCAGGTTCTCAAATGTCAGAATGTGATGCTTCTCTTGGCCTGAAAACACAGCACAATGGATATCTTTGGGTTTAGAGAACCGGTTGGACAAAACAGCTGCTCCAGGATACTGTGATCAGTGTTTCTGAGTCAAATGACTCATATAAATAGTCAGAAATAGCGTCAGAATTTTATTTCTAAAGCCAAAATGTCTGTATTTCATTGTACTTCTAAAATGTAAATATTTGTTTCCTGTCATAGTTTTACTACAATAATACATAAATGCATTTGGGTTTTGCTGGTCACACAAAACAAAGAATTTGAATAAGTCATTTTTGTCTGACAAGCAAGTTACTAATCGCTTAATTGATCCAATAAAGAGAAATGTAATCCTTGTAACGTTAACATGACAGCCAGTGTCCAATAGAAATGTAGCAGGCAAACCACTGAGCAGAATAAGAGGCAGCTACCTCTGAACATATTATGATCCATGGGGGAGATGGGAGGCAAGGACTATAAAGGCAAAGTGACGTTAAACGTGATTCAGCTGATTGAATATATATATTTATATATATATATAATTATAATTAGAATATACCATTAACGGAGAATAATTGTGTAAAAACAGGATATATTTCGCTTATTGATCGCTTGTAAGCTGCTGATAGACGGAGACATAAACCAAATGATCTGGCATTTAGTCAAACAAAAACCTGAGCTGCGCAGTTTCAATGTTGCATCAGAAAAGCGTCCAGCCTCCAAATGCCCCACACCACGTGCTTTAACGCACTTTACCTTTCTTTCGCCTTAAATCTCCTCCAGTCGTTATTTCCCACTCACCTGCAGCGTTAAACGTGGCCAAAAAGCGGGTGAAAACAAGCCTGTGTCGGTCCCGGTGGCAGACAACTCGGAGTGAGCGGCTTCGACAAAGGAGACGGCTATCGTGACGGCACACGTGGACCGAGCGAGGGGGCGTGGGCCAAGTTTCAAGCAGCGCTCTGATTGGCTGCGGCGAGGGCGTCAGTTTCGTGCGCTCCACCAATCAGAGCGCACATTTCTGTGTGGAAAAAGCTGCGTTGAAATTGTCCGCACCATGTGTTTACCTTTTACTGACCAAACACACACAGCGTGTACTTGGACACATGTGACATCTTGAGACCTTCTCATGCACCGTGTGGTCCTCCCAAAATAAGCACAGTCATCGGAGAAACGGTTATTTAATCTAAAATACTTATTCAACAGTGAACACCATACTTATTCAACACCAAATAACCACATTTGTTCTATATTTATTAAACCAGCTGGCATTAATTTGTTTAACTAGTTAATCTTAAATGAAATGTGTCAAACATGCTTTCATCAGTGCTGCCTTGTGGGGAGTAGAGGAGAGCCCAGATGATTGGCTGATCAAACGTTAGTTGATATTGCATCATTCAGTAACAGGAACAATGAGTAAGCATGAAGGGAAGTCTGAACTACACTTGTATATCCTCTACACACCCACCTATTATGAATTGCCTGCATCTCCCATTATTAAGATTATTTATATGTTCTAAGGAGACTCAAAGTTCTCTCCTTAACAGCTGTAATCATTCACAGATTTATGGCTAAAAGTTGGAAATAATCGTAAATTTGAGAGCATCAGTGACAACAACACAACGGGGCTCTCATTAAATTAGAATAATAAAATCATTCCAGGAACACAGTCAGATAATTATTTACCCTGATAGATCTGAAGTTTGGCAGACTTCAACATTAGATAAGAACACTTGGTTAAACTTTGTGCCATAAGGCCTCAGCAATTAACCACACCTGTTTTTCCATGTTTGCACAATTGCATAAGAATGCTGCACACATGCAGTTTACCAATAATAGGTGCTTTTCTTAATTAAAAAGGTCTCTAAATGAGAAATAAGTTGCTGCTCATATAAACCAGCAGTGCCAGTGCAGAATTACAAATCTGTTTTATTGAGAAAGCGACACAAGCTTGTCTTAAAAAAAGGGAATAAAAGAAAAACACTTCCAACAATTCACCAAAAAAGAAAATAACTTTGTCATCACTGCTGGGGTGAAGGGGGATGGATTTGGTAGGACATCGGGTCAGTCTTGGCTTCCTTCAGAATCTCCCAGAGCGCTCTCGGTCCCTCGACCTTCGCCTCTCGCGGTCCCGCCGTCGGTCCCTGGAGCGGGAGCGCCGTTCCCGAGAACGTGACCGAGAGCGGTGCCTGGCGAAGGAGAAGGCAAGTTTCATTAACAAATCCTAATTGATCCATAAATATAAATATTTCACTTTCAACACTTGTATACCTTTTCCTGCGACGGCCGTATAGCTCCCTTCGTAGTTCCCGCGATATGGGTTTCAGATGCATGAAGTTGCAGAAGCCTCCTCTGGTGCACTCTCTGGAAGAAAACGGTACATGAGGGGTTAAATCTTGCTGGCTCTGCATTTGGTGGAGCAGTGCCACGAGGAAAAGTTGGCTTACACATGCTGAGGAGCATGCCAGCCCACCAAACAGAACATCTGATCTTTATCACACTCCCACATGGAGTTCGTCCTATCACTGGCAGAGCAAACAACACCCAATCCAATGGAAAAACACTGAGGGACTCATAAAGGAGAGGAGCACAAGTTTCCTCCCTCTGCGCAAGGACAAAGTTTATCTTTGCATTTAAACGAAAATGTGACAATTCACACAGTGCCCAAGCAGCTGGTATGGTTTCAGTGCCTTTCTGAAGGGCCCATGTGAGCTGGACAGTGATGGTTTCTCTCCCTGCAGGTCTGGCCTGATTTCCCGTTACAGGTCTTCATGGCACAAATGAGCTTCTGAGGCCTCTGTTCATCCCACATCTCTTCTTCCCACTGTGTGCAATATGAGTATTTTTCTATGCCGACCTCAAGTTTTGTGTGGTAACATGAATTCAAGTTTGAAGGAGCCTCTTCAACACAACCACCAAAACCACCTTAAGGCCTTTATCAGTTGATACTGTGCTTCAACAGTGACTGTTACCAATCAATGTCTCAGTTAAAGCAGCACAAACCAGTTCACATGCGATAAAGTCTGGAGCCTTCGAGGCTCCTCGAGTGCTGGAGCCTCAGGCTAGTTGCCCTCTTTACCCAGTTGGTAATCCAGCCTGCAGTCTTAGCTGCAGGGTGAGCAGCTTTAGTATAGTGACAGGGCAGATATTCTTCCCACCTCACAAATCTGCTGCCAACACTGCATAGGTTTTTCTGTTTTTAATCACACTGTACATATAACAACTATCTAAATTATGTAAAATGTTGCAAATGAATAGCAAACATTTTCTGGTCATTCAGACACAATGTTGACATTTCCCATCTTTCCTGTTTGATATCTGATGATCAAACAAAGAGAAAAAGATTAGGAGAAGTCTTCTGTTTGGATAAGGGCAAAATGTAGACAATGTCAAACATGCCTGCAGCTCACTACAGAACCTAAACTATCAACCGCCTTCAAATCTTATTTATCTAAACACCTTGTTGTAATTGGTGAGCAACGCAGTATTATCGTATATAAGAATGTTACATTCAAAATACATTTACAATATGTTTCTTTTTTTTTTTTTTACTAATAGAAAGTCTTCAGTGCTCCTACAGTTTAGCAGGTTTCACTCACCCCATTTCATACTGACGGCAGCAAGCTTCCCTGAAGTCAGTGACGGGGGAGAGCTCTGCGTGGATGGGCTGGGCATTGAACCAACGGTTGTTCAGGTCCATGACTGCTTTCTCTGCATCCTCCTCACGACGAAACTGCACACGGAGGACACACAAAGTCAGGATAACTAAGGGTAGCTTAGGGCGACCAATAACTTGTGGCTCCTAATGTGATAAAAAACAAATACATTTGAGTCGATGACAAAGCAGCTACACTGAATGATGGAGTGGTCACTAAAATCAACCTTTCTGAACAGTCCTTTCAACCACATCTACTCATATTCCATCATTTGTATTAGCGCCACCTTTCTCTTAAATGCATTTACATCCACCACCAACCTTGACGTAGACATTGCCGACAAGGTGGTCGCCCAAGTTGTCGCACACATTCATCTCCTCCACCTCTCCATACTTCTCCTCCATCTCTGTGAACACCTCCTGCGTGGGGAGTAGGAGAGGAAAAGAACAGTTAACCTGCCCAACAGCTTCTTCTTTGGTTTTATTTCAAGTATTATCAAAGGAAGCGTGCAGTCACTTTGTGCGACAGGGTCACGCTACATAGACACATATTAGCGAGCCAGATGTTTAGACATGTGTTGGGATTTGAAAGACTGCCTGGTGTGTCATCACATGATTTTAAAAGCAGCTGAGAAAAGTTTACAACCTGCCACCATTTCATCTCAAGATGAACATGCAGAGTTAAAGTGAAAAGTAAATGAACTCCTTTTTTCAGTTAACACCCCAGTATGTGTAAAAGTAGTTACAGTACAGCTGTTGGCATTATTCCTGCTGTGTAAATATTGGCTCCTGAATCATGCTCGCTTCAGCACAAGTCGGATACATTCTGACATTGTCAAAAGGCAGATAACGTGGCTATGACGTCGTGCAATGTGGAATGAAGATGAGACGCTGGCACAGAGGGTCACTCACCTCAAAGAACTCATCATAGTGCTCCTGCATTTCCACATCGCTGACGGCGCCTGCAAAACGTCAACAAGGGACAGTCAAGGCTAAGCTACGTGGACACTGGTGGGAAAAGACAGCCTTCAAATGGACTGTGCAAAACCTTTAGCTTTTAACAAACAAATCTAACTGTAGCAACACAATAGTTACACCCTGAAAACATGGATTAAAAAGGTTTCTAGATTTCTATGTTATTTGGTACTAGAAACGGTCTTCTCTCTCCCACTTCAACCTATTTCACAGAGGCATGGTAAAAACTAGAGTTGACCCATTTAGTCTCCTCCTGGCTAAAGGGGGGTTTACTTTCAAATTATTTCTCGATGTTTTACCTTCTTTACAAAACTGTGTTACCAAATGGACATTGTGCGCAGGAAGCCACAGAACGTCTTTTTGGGTTAAATACTCAGCTGGCTAGTACAGTTAAAAACAGCACTAGCAGGAACCCGCTTTAATGAATCAAAAGCAAAAACGTGTGCTCATTGTGAAAGTTTAAAGTGTAAAGCAAAGAACACAGAAACAGTCATTTAAAAATGGTGTTTAAGCCTATCACATCTTTTTCGCATCAGCAGAATGATGAATCTGATACCAAAGCTGTGCACATTGTGGCACGACATTGACTGTAGTTTGAGTTAGGCCAAGAAAACATGCAAAACAGCATGTGGCCAGTTACTCTATCTGATGATGCGGCCTTTAGAGGACATGTTCCTACACTGAGACAAATTTATGTGGGGAGGTGTAGTATAGTAAGTTAACGGTCCTGCAGATGAAGGGAGAACTTACAGTGTAAACCATCAGCAGACTGGGCAGAGTTTTGAAGGTTATGAAGGTAAATGTTCAAGAGGGAAATGGTCTGAAATACAAAACGTAAACTTCTGTGACATAAATCAACCAAAATAAAGAGCTGGGGAAGAAAAAATGATTAGAAATTTATCTGTCAGTAAATTGCGACCTTTGCTTATCATATCTTGTGACCTCCAGCTAATTTTATGAAGGATAAAACTGTGTTAAAGTTCTCAGAAAAGGCCACTCTGTTATTTATTGGAGGTTGAGCTCATTGCTGCACACCTCAGTTTCAGATTTTTGTCAATCATTTTCAAAAAGTTTCACATTTTGAGATATTAACTGCCTTTCATCTACTCTTGGTGTTTTTTTTTAATTTCCATTTTATGTAAGAGACTCGAACAAAATATTGGTTTAGTTTTGCTTGAATAGGTTGTGATCCACAGAAAGTGGGTCAAAAGTTTTACTTTAGAGGTGAAAAAAGCACTCTAAGCTGTGGGCCGCACTGGGTTCCCTTCACCAGCCAAACTAAAAGCTGGTTGGGAGCCAACTGCCCAGTCTCAGCCCCTCATATTTCATAATCAAATCTAACAAAGCGGTCCTTTTAAATCAAGCCTCTGCTCTAAGCAAGGGTGCTAAGAATCAACTTTTAACCATATCTACAGGGATATGTATTTCTGGCATAACACTACACCTCAGAGAGTATTTATTATCAATGGCAGAGTAAATGCAATGCTTTCAGATTCAGTAGATGCATGATTTGAGAATGGGGTCCAAAGCAAAACACACAATTCTAAGGCCTTTCCGCCCATTAACACACTTACCTGTATGAGAGGTACTGCTTCACTTCTACTAACTGGGCTTAATGGGTTTACTGTACACACCTTAGTGCTCCTCTCCAACTATCATTGTGAGTCAGCTACACAAGGTTGAAAAGCAGATAGGAAGCATCAGAAGCAGTTGTTAGTGCTTTCTAATGGTGTTGGATATACTAAGGAGGTAATGGGGTCAGACTCAGGCGAACAGGGCTGAAGCAGTACCTCACATCTGTTATATGTGATATGCACCACTTTTAGGAAACAGAAAGGGGGCGCGTCGACAAACATCTTACTTACAGCGAGAAGCGTCGGCCGTCTGTGCACTGTTCTGGGGATTGCGGTAGATGTTTTGAATCAAGATGGTCTGCATGGGAAAGAACAACAAAGTGTGTGGTCACATTCACATTCAAACAGGATTCTTTGATGAATGATGAAGGTTTGGGCTCTTTCTGTTGACAGAGACTTCTATTTTAGCTTGTTTACATCTTTGTAGTAACGCAGACACAAGATCCTTTGAAACAGAATAGAAAACAACGACTATATTCTTTTACAAGTACTCACCGCCACGTTGACCAAAAACATTCACAGTGGTTTGTAGAAGAGCGTCGTGTATAAAACAGCGTCAATAAAACAAACAGTGCATATGTACACTTCTGACTCTCAGGTCTAAAGCCAAATGAAACAGGCCACGTCTGAGAGTTACATTCACATGCTAGATTAAAATGTTTGATGTATGTTGCAAGCAGATCAGCTTTGATTTGACAGGCCGGCGCCTTGCATGGCACATCTTCCGCTATCAGTGTGTGAGTGTGTTTGAATGGCACAAGCGCTTTGTTGTAATCGTCAGGGTAGGAAAATAATATAAAAGCAGTCCATTAACTATTACCAGTGATTTGTCAATTCTTTCTGGAGGGGAACTTGGCTTGGGATTACCTGGCTGAAGGTTGGTTTGTTGTGCAATCTCGAGCAGCGGTCTCCATGTCTGCAGGCGCCAATTTTAAAATAGAAGGAGCAATTGACCCTAGAAAAGAAAGAATAGTGAAAAAAAAAAAATAATAATAATCAAAACACAGTTCCCATGTTCATTATAATGAAGGAGCACCTGTGTAGCTCACTGACATGTTTTCAGCACAGAGGAATAAGCTATACCAGCCTTTGGATACACAGACAATACTTGTTAGTTAGATCAATAAACTGCACGGATTTGTTTAGAATATAGAAATAAAGAATAAGATCACATTCCAGCATCATTTTCCAAACACCTCCTTTAAAAAAAACTAGTTTAATAAGTGCTGAAAGTGGTGAAATTGAGGTATGTCATTACCGTGGTACAAAACTAAAGTGTGCTAAGGGTAAGTTACCACAACACTTAATAATTTCTTATTACTTTATTTTAAATTGTAACTGTTTTGTATCTCCACTTATTTGAATGAATGAATTGAATGTAGATGTCTTGGCTCTTAAACACTGTTGTATTTGGCTATATCAGAGCCCACCACTTGCACTAAGGTAAATAGTCTTACGTTATTCCAATTAATTGTCACGCTGCTGCAATAAATATATGATAAACATATCGCGATATTGAAATTTGGAAATCGCTAATAGTTAATTGACCACAAACGTGTAGGACCTTTTGCTGCTCTCCACCGGTCAAACAGAACAAAACAGTCCGCCTGAGCAGGGTAGCTAAGCGTAGTTACTCTATTAACAAGCTCATTGATTAGCCTACACAATATTTGGCAATTAAATACGCTACAAAACATGCTTTCAGTGTTAACCTGTGTACCCACAAACTCGTGAACATTTTGAAAATCGACACATTTTGGCGCAAACCAATAGCACAGTAGCTGCAGGTTAGCCGAGGTGCCTTCCTGATTTCATTCAATGCGTTAGCGGAGCGTTAGCTTCCTGTTGCTAATGTAAGCTTAACTAGGACATTCATCAGCGCTGCTGCAACAAACTGAACCCCGCTGGCGATGAAAAAGATCCGCTGCAACTACTCTTAGAGTAAAACTCACCTTGAAGGCCCTAATTAACTGAAATATTAAATAAAACTTACTTGTCTTTTTCTGTGCCGAAAATGGATGCCAGGTACTCCGCCATTTTCGGCTCGTCGAAGACGTAATGAGGTACGTCATTACGTACAAGGATTAGCGACTGCGCAGTCGGTACCGCCGGCCAACATGCACTGACTGTGAACGCCACATATGTGCGCTGTTGCTCCAGGAAAATTATTTATTCCTCAAAAACAGTGATTGACTTTTTGTTTTCAAATAACACTGTTGATCTCATTTGCGTGAATGCCCTAAATTAATCCAAACATCTTTTCTGAGTACTTTTACTCTTAAGTACACGCTTGATAATAAGTCTAAAAAAGTACACTTGTATTTTTACAGTGAGGTATAGTTGCTTTCACGTAATATCTTTATATTGTATTTTATTTTCTTAGTTGTACACAGTAGATGAGTATTTTTCCATTTTACTTTGCTGCATTTCATAGAGAAATGTTGTACTTTTTACATCACTACAATTACAGCTACCCTGCAGGAAAATATTTTAAAACATGCAAACTGCTTCTAATATGATGCAAAACTAGCCTATACTTATAGCTTTGATTGGAGTATTTTTCCATATTGTACTTCCCTCTCACTGTGCTTATTTCTCCAGAGATTTAAAGGGACCCACTTGCATTGAAATAGTTAAAATGGAAGCTGCAGAGTCTGAGATCCTGACATTCTGTCTTAACTGTAGGTCGAGCCCCTTAACACGCTGCCTAGATTAAAACCTGAATGAGCCTGAGCCGCTGACAGACAAGCAGTCCACGGGCTGATGGTGCTGACTCACAGCAACCACACACACACATCAACAGAGTGGGCATTAAAGCTCAAGAGGCCACAGCATCCCAATCTCCTCTACAGTGCACTGTATACCCTCCACTGAAACCACATCGTTATGCACAGGGCCGCACAAGTTTGCAGTAGACACAGATGGTGAAGATGAAAGGAAAGGAGAATGTAGAGGAAGTCAGCTTGAAGAGGGTGAACCACATACACTTCCAAGAAGTGATGAAGCTGCTGTCAAGGTGTGCAGACTGTAAGAGGACTCGGAGATGACAAGAAGGGTAATGTGAAAGAGGAAGATTTTAGTAAAACATGAGATCTTTGCCATCGCTGTATGGCACCTGGGGCTGTGGGAACCCCCTAATCTGAGATGTTTCGCTGCATTGTGCGTTGGACCTGCAACATTTGCAGAAGCGAGACCACCCACCGACCTTCACTCCCCTCTAGTACGCTCACGCCCCTACCTTACAAGGGAAAGAGGCAGAGGTAGGAAGGGAGTGAGCAGAGAGTAGAAAGAGGAAGCAGCATGTTGTGAAATATCTCCAATTCTCTGTGATGATGATGATGATGATGTGCTTGGAGGAGCAGTTCACACTTGAAAGATGAACGGAGGATTTCTGACCATTCCCATCATGAGGCCTAACCACTGCTGGACCTGCCTGCATGTGTTCATCTTGGCAGCGCAGCTTCTCACCTTAAACGCTGACAGTAAGAACCTTTTTGCACATTGTGCTGTCTCAGTATTTGTGTAGTCTTTCCTCTGCAGGTCTGAAATGTGTCAGATCAGGTATTTGGGTTAGAAAGTCAGCTATTTTAGTTTGATGGGGAGACATTTTAACCATTAGGCCTGATTTCTGTAAAGGTTATGAACTTTAAAGTGGCGTTGTCGACACAGGATTTAGATTTAAAATGCAACTGCACTGGTTGGTGTAGTAATCTGGCAAACTCCATGAGTGGCTCACTTTGGTGTAAAAGTTGTAATTGGAGTGTGAATGTGATTATGCTATACCCCATGTGCTTGTCTTTAAGCGTATGTAAATTTAACCATGGATGTCGGTTGAACTGACAAAAACTTGTTTCAGATGTTAAAAATGGTACTTTAGGTTAACTACTTCCACAACAGGAGGGTGTTTTCACACACGTGGGAGCTTCTTGGAAACAATCAGAGATTTTATGCAAATATTAAAGCGAGACATATTTTTAACATTTCCTCTAACTTAGGCGTACACATTGGCTTTATCGATCGGCTACCCACTCGATCTCCCCGTGTTTTTCACACTAGGGAGGCCATATTTATAATTTCTCGTTTGTAATGGTTCCTTCATCCTCAAAACACCACTGATGTGATATCTTTTCTTTTTTTTTTTTTAAACAGTGAATGACTTCAGTGTCATTCATGTATTTGCCTGTAAGTCAATTCTATGGTTTCTTCTTTAAAACGTTTCAGTCTTTATAACCTTTAACTTCACAAAACACCTTTTGTCTGATTCCTATTCGGGAATTTGTTACTAAACCGCTGAGATGAAAAGACTGCAGGGCTCAGGTTATTCAGTGATGTAGATAAAATAAGAAAAACGTACTATCAGCTTCCAGAGTGAGGACATAAAGAACAGTTGGGTAGTGGTTAGGTCTCATGATGGAAATACTTCAAAAACCAGTGATCCAGTTCTGTAGCACAGATATTAGTCTGTTGGTCTGCTCTCATGTCACAGTAAATGTCACAAGGTTGACTTTACTTCCTGTTTTTGTTCTGTCCTTCAGTGGCAAAAACTTTCACTTTTAGTGGACACACCTTAACTGGATGCAATTGCCCCATAGGATTACATTACAGCCATTGTGGCTCATTTGCCACCCGTTCTCAGCTGCCTGTGGAGGCGATCTACAGGACCAATTCCAAAACCTTTTGTGCACACCAGTCATTTCGAACCCGTAATATGTAAACTTAGACCCAGGTTGAAAAATACCAGAGTTCTACTAACGCTCACTGTATCAGCTCTGAGAGTGCTGTCATCACAAAGCTGAGAGAGAAACCAGGCTGGTTTTCTTCACTCAAGAAAAGTCAATAATGAACTCCAGCTCAACATTTATGAATGTTGGAATATCTGGTGTGGAAACAAACATTTGCGTAGTGTTCAGTTCAAGTCATTAATATTCATCAAGGTCTGTAAAAGGTGAAGTTCAGATACGTGGGTTTAAAGTTCCCCTTGAGACACTGTACTTTAGCTGGAGCTCCGTCTCAGTTCCTTCAACTACCGAATCTCATGCGAAATGTGTTTCCACTCATCACAAAACTACATTCTTTTTCCATTTTTTCAATAACCTGCATGTTCTGTGCCATTTTCATTTTTCAGGTGAAGATTCAAATTGTGAAATTGAAATCAGAATACACCGCGGCACACATTATGAAGCTTCACATGGGGAAGAGCTCAGGATTCAGTGCCCGGTTGTTTTCTGCAACAATCAACCACCAACAGTCTCCTGGAATAAAATTGGGAATACTTCTGTCCCTGTCATTATCAGCAGTCACATTAAAACAGAGTGGATTACTTTAAACCATTCACAAGGAACAGCATCTTTGGTCTTTCAAAACGTACTCAGAAGTGACTCAGGTGTGTATCAGTGTCTCAGTGGAGGCAGTGTGGGTCATGTCATCATCGTCTCTGTCGATGGTGAGTGTGAATTTTCCAGCAATTTAATACATGTTTTATAATTAATGGACAAATGCAGAACTACAGGTTGATTTCACTTGAAAGTGTAAACACATTTCTGACATGAAATTCTCCTTCTATCTTTGTGTCATTAAGACTCTAGACCGAGTGAGAATACCACTGTTACACAGAAGACTGACACAAGTAAGAAAAGCTTATATATTGTGCTTTGCTGCAACACTGCTGTTCCACATGCTTTCAATTCCTTCATTTTCTATCAGTAATCTGAATCCTAAAGCACGTGTTTTGCTCTTTCAAACACTGTAGCCTATATTAAGTACGTTTAATTACATCAACATGTTCATATTGAGTCAAACTTCCTCTTTTTCTTGCAGATAGCCCAACTATGGCTCCTGAACCCACGGAAAATGTCTGGATGTATGTGTACACCGCTGCTGGGATCGTGGCATTCGTCGTCATAGTGATAATTATATCTGTCGCATCAATGCAAGGGTGTAAAGGTGAGATGTTGAGATTTTTTTAAGTATCAAAGGGGATGTTCTTTTCCAAGATAAAATGCCACCAAGTATATAATAAGCAATACAGAGCAATATCGTGACTTATTTCATCAAAATGTCATCATGCAGGGAAACCAAAGAAAGACATTCAAACTGATAATCAGGTAAGAAAAGGACATGCTTTAATCTCAGAGCCACCTTGTCCCATTTTTATTTCTTCAAACATTTTAACATCGAACTTTTTTCTTGGATGCTTGCAGTACATGGCGATTCCCATGGTCGAGCAACCCCTCCAAGACGCCAGCCTCCAGTCCCAGCCAAGAGGAAGCCCCTCTGAGCTGCCATCAAGGAGATCTACTCGGAGAAAGAGACCACCCTCACAGCCCAATGAGATGCCGTTACCAAGAGACAATGAGCATGTTTACGGCAAGGGGCATGAGGACAGGGAGAGACAGGGGAAAACGGTGGAGGAAGAGGGGAGTTTGGTGTACGCTGCCCTCAACCATCAGCTCCCTCCGAGGGCTGCTGTTCGGCCACGGAGGCCAATGGAGGAGACTTCAGAGTACGCAGCTATCCGTGTAAAAGACCCAGCATCCCTCGAGACACTAGAGGACCACTGAGGCATCTTTCAAACTCACAAACTCTCTGCACTTCATTTAAAGTGCCATTGCTGTCCTTACTGGTGCTACATTTCTAACCAGAAGGGCCAAATGAAGCCCAGCTAGGGATATGCTGCCTTAAAGTGGAACTTGTGAGCTTGTGGTTATGACACGGGAAGTTGTGTTGTGTCATGTGATATGTTTGGTGTTCAAGTGGTCACACTGTAAAAACACCATTGCTAGGTAACATGGACTCCTCGCCAACAGGCCAACACTTTAACCAGCTAGCGAGCGTTTAACGTTAATGCAGCCAACCACGAACTGAATAACTAACTTCCATAGCCTGCACCATTTCTGAACACTTCAACAAAACTTCAGAACCTCGTGAACTCTAAGCTTTCATGAAATCACCACTTCCAAAGTCAAGAATCCCACAAGAGGGGGTCGTTCATATGGACTCTGGATACGGCAAACACAGCCTCATTTGAAGGCCCCATTAATTGTGTTCTAACAAGTGCAACAAGTGAATCATGGAAATCAAGTCACAGTCTCTTCACACCCACACAGTCCAGAGAAAAAGCTTAATCAGGTGCTAGATGAAAACACCTGCACAGGTGTATCACAGGTATGCTGGGCATTTAACATTCATAAATATAACATTAGCAAGAATTGCTGAAAATAATACCCATGCAACACAGATGCTGATTAGCTCAAATATGTTTTGTTGAATTGCTAACATTGAAACTTTATGCTGACAGTTTTTGAGGCAAAGGTACTTATACTGTTAAGCTCAGGAAAACAACAGTAAAACATTGTATTATTATGCTTTCCTGGAAATGTCACTGATATAATCCCTCTGGAGCCACTGTGTAGGATTTTTTTTCAAATCATACAAAGTTGCGAGCCACCAAATTGCAGGTGTTTTGATCAACCCTGGCTCTGATATGGAAACTGCCTCGTATTCTCCAAGATATAAGTGAGAAAAGGGCTGAAATCAGGCTAGGACGTCTGTTATGAGAATTGCCAGACAGAGTGGCAATCGAGGGTGCGCTCTGCAACGGTGGGAAGCCTCATATCTACAAGGACAAGAAGAAGTTCTCACGCCAGTAGATGATCACACGATGTGTGAGAACTACACCCACAATGCCCATTATAAAACCTAACTGTATATGCTCACCAGATGAGCCTTTTACTCTGTAACCTCCATGATGTTGTTGCACTGTTAAACGCTCCTCTTACATGTAAGATTAAACTTTGTTATAACTTGCAAGCTGGCTCCAATCTCCTCTGCCTAAAGAAGAAGTCTTTTGACAACGTCCACCATCTGTAAATCTGCAGCTTTGGACAGAAACACCATCTCTTACCAAACTAAATGTATTTTTTACAGAATTTTTGCAATCTGTCTACAATTACTGCAGAGTTGTCTGTGATCTTAGTTTGAATGTTTTGTGTCACCATCACTGTTAAAACTGTGACTTTGTGCTGTTGCACATCCATGACTTGAATATACTCTGTTTAGTACCATCACACCTGATAGCATGAGCCACATACCAACAGTTGACACATTTTCTGACTACTTAGCTTTTGTCATTTTTGTGTTTTACAGCCTTTTAGAATTATTGATTGTGTTTCTTTAACGGGAAAATATGAGAATTTAATAATAATACCATCATTTTGTGCAATCAAATTACTTGATGTGTATCCATATTTGATTTCAAATAAGATTATATGATGTCATCACTGCTGAATCGCCTTTGTTTTGTTCATCCTGTGAAATTATATATACATGGATAAGTGTTTACCTGAAAACCCCCAAACTTTCAGATATAACGAGGTTGAGAAAAAGGTGTATGTGTGCACATGTGTGCCTAAAGTGGCCTTTTTTGTGCTGTGAGATTGAATGTATCTAGCCTCACAGCATGCACTGTGGTGGGGGGATGCATACGCATAAGACCATCATGGTAATCAAAAACAGGAAGCAAAGTCAACCTCATGTCATTTACTGTGACACAGAGCAGACCAACAGACTAATATCTGTGCTACAGAACTGGATCGCTGGTTTTTGAAGTATTTCCATCATGAGACCTAACCAGTACCCAACTGTCCTTCATGTGTTCATCTTAGCAGCGGTGGTCCTCGCTCTGGAAGCTGATAGTAAGTTTTTCTTATTTTATCTACATCACTGAATAACCTGAGCCCTGCAGTCTTTTCTTCTCAGTGGTTGAGTAACATATTCCCGAATAGGAATCAGACAAAAGGTGTTTTACGATGTTAAAGGTTATAAAGACTGAAACGTTTTAAAGAATACTTGATATACCTGACACGTGAATCCAGACCAGACATACTTATATTCTCCTGGACATACCTAAAGACTCAACAGCTCGGCGGTGAAACTCAACAAGGAAAACTAGACCGAATGTGAGTGTTGTTGGAGTCATTTTAACAAAATGTGACGTAAAAAAAGGATCTTTGATGCATTAATACAGATTTTAATTCAACGATTGCACCTCAGGAGGATCTTTATAGAGTCTGTGTAGATGGTTGACGGATAATATCAACCATATCACTAAATCAACCATTCAAGGCAATAGACATGACAAGAAATCAGCTATTTTTTGGTCCACCTGCAGCTTTTTCCATCATATTTTTCTGCCGTGGTGGTCACCATGTACCAGTAAAAACTACACACTGTAAGGCCGAACACTGCGAACAGTGTAGAGACTGAATCTGAAGCTACACAAGCTCATGTCACCATCAAAGGCAGTGGAGCTGCCCCTCATTACAACCACGGCTCCAACCCAAAATCTAATATTCAGTAATGTAAATCTAAACATATTTGATTGCAAGAGTTTGTCTCAGGTTGTGCAGAACCCAAAGCAGAAAAGTGCTTTAACCACAGGTGACTTCCTGACCTGCATATTCAGTTTGATGGTCACAGCTGCAGCATGTAAAACCCTTAAAACTTTCTCTTTGATGTGACTCTTTTCTGCATCATTCCTACAGACTGCTGCTTAAAATGTTTGATCGTTTTTCACTGCTCTCATATTCTATGATCATCAGTTGTCCAGCCATTTCCAATCTGTATGATTTTCCTTTTACAGGTGAAGATTCAAATTGTGAAATTGAAATCAGAATACACCGCGGCACACATTATGAAGTTTCACATGGGGAAGAGCTCAGGATTCAGTGCCCAGTTGATTTCTGCAACAATCAACCACCAACAATCTCCTGGAATAAACTTGGGAATACTCCTGTCCCTGTCAATATCAGCAGTCACATTAAAACAGAGTGGATTACTTTAAGCCATTCACAAGGAACAGCATTTTTGGTCTTTCAAAACATACACAGAAGTGACTCAGGTGTGTATCAGTGTCTCAGTGGAGGCAATGTGGGTCATGGCATCACCGTCTCTGTCGATGGTGAGTGTGAATTTTCCAGCAATTTAATACATGTTTTATAATTAATGGACAAATGCAGAACTACAGGTTGATTTCACTTTAAAGTGTAAACACATTTCTGACATGAAATTCTCCTTCTATCTTTGTGTCATTAAGACTCTAGACTGAGTGAGAATACCACTGTTACACAGAAGACTGACACAAGTAAGAAAAGCTTATATATTGTGCTTTGCTGCAACACTGCTGTTCCACATGCTTTCAATTCCTTCATTTTCTATCAGTAATCTGAATCCTAAAGCACGTGTTTTGCTCTTTCAAACACTGTAGCCTATATTAAGTACGTTTAATTACATCAACATGTTCATATTGAGTCAAATTTCCTCTTTTTCTTGCAATGGTGAGCGATCCTTTCTGCACACTGCACATTTCTGAATGTTTTTCAGGTGATGTCAAGCTCACCAGTATCTCAGTTACATCGACAACTTCAAAACTGGGTACGAAAACTCAGTTTGTGCTCTCACAGTGAGATCGCTGTTTCACATACATTGCACAGCTTAAAAACAGTTTTTTCACATGACTGTAACGTACACAGGTAAGTGCTGCTTGATGCTGAGCCAAATGTCCTATTTTATCTTGCAGAGAGCTCAACAAGTCTGGATAATCTCTGGCCATTTTTGTACCGAGTTGCTGGAATCACGATGTTCGCCATCATAATGTTGACTATATGTGTTATATCAAAATCTGGTTGTAAAGGTGAGGATTCTTTATTTTTAGGCACTCTGCAGAATGTCTCATTTGGAAAAACTAATTTAAAATACCACAAAGTAATTAAAGTAATAGGGTACCTATACACTGTAGTGAGTGTGAAAACAGTAACTGATCTCAATCTTATGTTAGTCCAAGGTGTCTGCTGTTCTGGAGAATCCAGGGACACGCCAGACCTGAGAAGCCAGCCCGTCACTCATATCTATGAAAATGAGGTTTAGTCCTTCTGTCTGTACCTTCAAAATCAATCTGCTGAGCTGAATCTAAACATATTAGAGCTACAATTCATATACAAAATGTCATGATATTCATTTCAAGATTTTGTAACCTGTAACTTGTATCTGATTTTTTCATCTTTTTATTGATTTTTGTGTTAAATTAGTTTTAATGTATTCATATGCAATATGCGTTGAGAATCATGGATTAGGGTGTCACTCATCATTTTGTACATTGATAAAAAATGATCCCTTTCTTCATAATGGAGTGTTTACTGTCTTGAATAATGTTCGATCTCACTGTTGAACTCATTTTTGTGTGTTTTGATTTGAGTGATTTCTCTGTCATAAAACAGAAGTGAAATGTTTCACCCTGTAAAACCCCTGTTGTTTGGATCAAATGCTCATGTAACACATGAGTAGTTCTGCTTCCTGCTCAGGTGACAATCTTTTTACATATGTTTGGTGCAGATAACTTTAAAAATATCTGATTGTGTGTTTATCAATACTGATGTGTGTGTTTGCACTTCTGTTTTCATGCTCTCTTCTGATCTTGACTGAAGCATCCTTTCTACTTGGGTACAGTATCAGTGGAGCCTTTGAGAGCAGACAGACTGCTGACTGACGAACAGGAAGCAGAATTAAACCACACAACACTAAACATATGTAAAGACAAAGGACTCAAGCTCAGGCTACACCCAACCGTTGAAGAAATGATGTTTGAAAATTGGATTTGTTACCATTGGACATAAATCTTCATCTTTATGACTGACTAAAGATTTTAATCTGCATAAATGGATAAATGACAACCAGGCAACAAAAAGTTAAAAAGTTCAACAATAGTTTACAAAATATTAACTTTCTTTTATAACTTGAAGGCTAATTTAGCAAAGCTACTAGCATGTTAAGCCTATGACAAAAGTGGTAGTTAGCTGACCACATTGTTAACAAACTAATAAAGAAGACTAGAACCATGCTAGTGGTTATATGTGAGGCTGTACTTAACATATATATATGCATTGTAAATGTAAAAACTTAACCTGTTGATGGCGCTAGATGAAAAGTCAGAGGATCCCCAAAGTCATAAAGATTCATCCTCTGGGGACCATGGATGTCTGTACAAAATTTAATGGAAATCCATCAGATAGATGTTTAGATATCTCAGTCTGGACCAAACTGGTAGACAAACCAACCTAACATGCTAGCATGGCTAAAAAACTGTTCAGTAGGGTTGAATGTTGCCTTTGGAGTTGAAAAGACACATAAATACATTTTATGTTTGTCAGTTGGCTAAAAGTTAGGTTAGTGGGCTGACATTTTTCCATTCTGTGAGTTCAAAACATACTTCACCGAAACTAGTCCACTATGCTAAAAAATTTGTGTAAAACCCTGTAAATTCCTGTTGCATTTCAAAATGAGTCACCTCTGGTGCTGAAGCACTTGTTTAGAGCAGACAGACGGGGGAAAAAACGTTCTTATTGTTTGATTTTAGCTCGTCAGTCTCCCACCCCGAATCCAGGAAATGAGACCTTTCAGTTCAGACTGAAACCAATGAAAAAAATGAACCAAAAATCTCACTTTGAGCGGTCAAGGAGCACTTCATTTCTATTACAGTCACTACAAGTAAAATAGATTTTCATAAGAAAATATATATCACGTTCTGGGCATCTTTAAGAACACATGAGGACATTTTACTTTTACAGCGTGGACCGAATGCTTTAACTTCCATATAAGCTTGACATATAGCAATAAACAGCAGTGCATTTCTATTTATATCGACACAAAATGATTTGCATGAGGCGGTGATAGTAGGGAGTTGGACACACAGGGCAGAGGTGCATGAAGCACGTGGCCTGTGGGATGTGTTACTTCTGTGGTTTTGAAAGTGCTAAAAGTTGTCGTACAACGCAGCACAATCTGGCACAGGCACAGGCACTCACACATTTCTTGCACAAACACAGACGCACTCACTTTTGACAAACAACCCCACCCAGCATGCTCCATCGCCCACCAGCCCCCATGTGACACATGCAGGTAGACCAACTCATTGGGGGAATTGTGGATAAGAAGTGTGAACCAAGCCTGGATGGGGCCGGGGAGAAACTTCAGACTCTCACTTAAAGGACAATTTAACATGGTTGCCATCTTGTGGTGTAAAAGTCAAACTCAGGATATTGAATTTAAAGGCATCTGGCCAGATGTCTTTTTATCGCGGCGATGCAAGGTTGTAGGCAACCCAACAAAACCCTCCAAAATCTTTTCACAGGAAGGTCAGTCATCACTGAAATCATTATTTCCTACCCCATTAGCATTGAAAGCCACAAGAGACCAAAACAAAACGTCCACTCAAGGTCAGCACACGGTTTCCTCCAGACAAGCCTCTATGTTTTTATTATTAGTCAAATTTCTGGCTTTAATAACATCAGTGCCACCCATAATAATCAAAATAAATCACTCAGTACATTCAAGTAACAAAGGAACTACTTACCCTTTCCTGTTTTTGTGAGGTTTGTGGAAACTGTAAGAGGAAAAAATGTCTTTATTCACATGAAAGATGTTTGGAGAAAATGTTACAATGGTTCCACTCAGGCTACAGAGCTCACTTCCAAAACACGACTAATTCAGATGAAAGCTGCTGCAGTCTACAGTAGATTTTCCAACCTTTGTTTTTTTTTTTTTTAAATCAAGATGCACTTGTTGCACATGTATTGATTTTAGACTGAGGTGTCAAACTTCAAGTTCAAAGTTCATGTATTTAAGCATATTGAAGGCAAAAAAAAGAACAAACTAAAACTAAAACGCAGACATACGTCTGTTTGGGAATGATTTGCACCATGAGTCTAACCGGTCATTTTATTAGTCATTTTTAAAATCACTGTCAGGAACTTAATAAAAATACATCCTGTGGACTCAAGGTGTGATTTAATACCACGCCAACAGTCATTTTCCAATGTTTTTGAAATGTTTTTGAAATGAGTATACTAAATTTATCCAGTGACTCGCAAGTGACTCTCAGTTACACCTGAAACAACAGCTGTGGGGCTGAATGTGTGTTAATTTAAGCTTTAAATATTTGCACTGGGTCGTCACAGATCATTAAAAAAAAAGCCGTTCTGCCACTCGTAGGGTCTGAGAGTGAAAGGGTGAAGTCACTAGAGTGGGCTGCAGAGGAAATGAGTTACCTATAGTGTAACTTTCTGTCCGCCCACAGTCCTCATACATCACAAACCAACAATACCATAAGAGTCCAGACCAGATTGGAGAGTTGACTTACAAATTTGAGGCACTTTTTGGAACAAAGTATAACATTTTCTTACTCAATGTCTCCAAAAATACAGATAATAAAAACAAACAAAAGCAGAGAAGTCTCAGGATTTTATTTCAAATCCACTTTTAACCTCAGATTATCTCCTCAGCACCAGTACAGGAAACTATTCATCAACTCTTACAGATACAAAAATGGTGAATACTGTTTGAAAAACGTAACGCTGCTGGCACTGAAGGCATGATTACTGGTCTGAAAGAAAAAAACAGCAGGGAGATAACCGAGCAAGTTTCTTTTAACTTCAATGTAGGCATTTATTGACATTTAAACCATATCATCGCCTTTATATACAGATAGACTTTACCGTAAAAGTATGTTTAGTTCTACTGTAACCATCCAAGAGAGGTGTTTAATTGTTAATAGAATATGTGATTTTTTTCCTCATAAGTGAGATTTTCTACAAAATGAACTACACTGTACACAGCCCGTGTGGGCACGTATTAATATTTTCCCAAATACTTTTTAAATTCTAACACTGGTGCGCAGCAGGAGTTCAGCTCTGTAAGTCGTGAAATACTGTACAACGACGCACACAGACATGTAGGCACAAACACACAGGCTGTCTCACACAGTGATTCACAGCTGCAGCAGTCGTCCACACAGGAATCGTTTGGGTGGTGTTAACCACAGAGCCCATGA
>NC_092035.1:11912476-11932476 GCF_042242105.1 Pempheris klunzingeri | reverse complement strand
GCCCGACCCTGCTTGGCTTCCGAGATCGGGCTTGTTCAGGGTGGTATGGCCGTAAGCGAGAGTGTCCCTCACAAAGAGGCTTTTTATAGATGCTGACCTGTAGAAAAAGCAGTGAATGAACTTCACCAAAACAGGAGTTCAAAGGTCAAACGTCTTGTCCGTCTCCTGTGAAGCAGCAGCACCTTCTGCTGTCTGCAAAAGAGAAGAGAAAAAGCTTACAGCACCTGGTATTCCCAGGCGGTCTCCCATGCAAGTACTAACCAGGCCCGACCCTGCTTGGCTTCCGAGATCGGACGAGATCGGGCTTGTTCAGGGTGGTATGGCCGTAAGCGAGAGTGTCACTCACAAAGAGGCTTTTTATAGATGCTGACCTGTAGTTTGGGACAGCACTCTTCAGTAATAGGTCTTTTGTTAAAGTTGCTAAATTGGTCCCTTTTACAGTGAGGAGGCTGGGGCTGTTATTTTGACAGTGTAGGAGAAAACAAGGATATCGTTAAAACAACAAATGTGTTCCCCAAAAAGGAGGAGAGTGTGGTTACTTTTGTTTAATGTTTGACTATTAAGGGCACCAAATGTGTCAGTTTCTCATTGATACTGACTGAAAAGGCCTGTTTGTCGTTTGGCATAGTTGGAGGTTGAGTGTGTGTAATGTTAGCTTCATGTGCTTTGTATGTCAGTGTAGTCCAGCAGAGAACAGCATAGGCTTGTCAGTAATGGATGCAAACACTGAATAGGACCATGAAAAACTTTTGTTGTGAAGTCCAGAGACAGCGCCCTCTGCTGTCTGCAAAAGACAAGAGAAAAAGCTTACAGCACCTGGTATTCCCAGGCGGTCTCCCATCCAAGTACTAACCAGGCCCGACCCTGTTTGGCTTCCGAGATCGGACGAGATCGGGCTTGTTCAGGGTGGTGTGGCCGTAAGCGAGAGTGCCACTCACAAAGAGGCTTTTTATAGATGCTGACCTGTAGAAAAAGCAGTGAATGAACTTCACCAAAACAGGAGTTCAAAGGTCAAACGTCTTGTCCGTCTCCTGTGAAGCAGCAGCACCTTCTGCTGTCTGCAAAAGCTTACAGCACCTGGTATTCCCAGGCGGTCTCCCATCCAAGTACTAACCAGGCCCGACCCTGTTTGGCTTCCGAGATCGGACGAGATCGGGCTTGTTCAGGGTGGTATGGCCGTAAGCGAGAGTGTCCCTCACAAAGAGGCTTTTTATAGATGCTGACCTGTAGAAAAAGCAGTGAATGAACTTCACCAAAACAGGAGTTCAAAGGTCAAACGTCTTGTCCGTCTCCTGTGAAGCAGCAGCACCTTCTGCTGTCTGCAAAAGAGAAGAGACAAAGCTTACAGCACCTGGTATTCCCAGGCGGTCTCCCATCCAAGTACTAACCAGGCCCGACCCTGCTTGGCTTCCGAGATCGGACGAGATCGGGCTTGTTCAGGGTGGTATGGCCGTAAGCGAGAGTGTCCCTCACAAAGAGGCTTTTTATAGATGCTGACCTGTAGAAAAAGCAGTGAATGAACTTCACCAAAACAGGAGTTCAAAGGTCAAACGTCTTGTCCGTCTCCTGTGAAGCAGCAGCACCTTCTGCTGTCTGCAAAAGAGAAGAGAAAAAGCTTACAGCACCTGGTATTCCCAGGCGGTCTCCCATGCAAGTACTAACCAGGCCCGACCCTGCTTGGCTTCCGAGATCGGACGAGATCGGGCTTGTTCAGGGTGGTATGGCCGTAAGCGAGAGTGTCACTCACAAAGAGGCTTTTTATAGATGCTGACCTGTAGTTTGGGACAGCACTCTTCAGTAATAGGTCTTTTGTTAAAGTTGCTAAATTGGTCCCTTTTACAGTGAGGAGGCTGGGGCTGTTATTTTGAGAGTGTAGGAGAAAACAAGGATATCGTTAAAACAACAAATGTGTTCCCCAAAAAGGAGGAGAGTGTGGTTACTTTTGTTTAATGTTTGACTATTAAGGGCACCAAATGTGTCAGTTTCTCATTGATACTGACTGAAAAGGCCTGTTTGTCGTTTGGCATAGTTGGAGGTTGAGTGTGTGTAATGTTAGCTTCATGTGCTTTGTATGTCAGTGTAGTCCAGCAGAGAACAGCATAGGCTTGTCAGTAATGGATGCAAACACTGAATAGGACCATGAAAAACTTTTGTTGTGAAGTCCAGAGACAGCGCCCTCTGCTGTCTGCAAAAGACAAGAGAAAAAGCTTACAGCACCTGGTATTCCCAGGCGGTCTCCCATCCAAGTACTAACCAGGCCCGACCCTGTTTGGCTTCCGAGATTGGACGAGATCGGGCTTGTTCAGGGTGGTGTGGCCGTAAGCGAGAGTGTCCCTCACAAAGAGGCTTTTTATAGATGCTGACCTGTAGAAAAAGCAGTGAATGAACTTCACCAAAACAGGAGTTCAAAGGTCAAACGTCTTGTCCGTCTCCTGTGAAGCAGCAGCACCTTCTGCTGTCTGCAAAAGCTTACAGCACCTGGTATTCCCAGGCGGTCTCCTATCCAAGTACTAACCAGGCCCGACCCTGTTTGGCTTCCGAGATCGGACGAGATCGGGCTTGTTCAGGGTGGTATGGCCGTAAGCGAGAGTGTCCCTCACAAAGAGGCTTTTTATAGATGCTGACCTGTAGAAAAAGCAGTGAATGAACTTCACCAAAACAGGAGTTCAAAGGTCAAACGTCTTGTCCGTCTCCTGTGAAGCAGCAGCACCTTCTGCTGTCTGCAAAAGAGATGAGAAAAAGCTTACAGCACCTGGTATTCCCAGGCGGTCTCCCATGCAAGTACTAACCAGGCCCGACCCTGCTTGGCTTCCGAGATCGGACGAGATCGGGCTTGTTCAGGGTGGTATGGCCGTAAGCGAGAGTGTCCCTCACAAAGAGGCTTTTTATAGATGCTGACCTGTAGAAAAAGCAGTGAATGAACTTCACCAAAACAGGAGTTCAAAGGTCAAACGTCTTGTCCGTCTCCTGTGAAGCAGCAGCACCTTCTGCTGTCTGCAAAAGAGAAGAGAAAAAGCTTACAGCACCTGGTATTCCCAGGCGGTCTCCCATGCAAGTACTAACCAGGCCCGACCCTGCTTGGCTTCCGAGATCGGGCTTGTTCAGGGTGGTATGGCCGTAAGCGAGAGTGTCACTCACAAAGAGGCTTTTTATAGATGCTGACCTGTAGTTTGGGACAGCACTCTTCAGTAATAGGTCTTTTGTTAAAGTTGCTAAATTGGTCCCTTTTACAGTGAGGAGGCTGGGGCTGTTATTTTGAGAGTGTAGGAGAAAACAAGGATATCGTTAAAACAACAAATGTGTTCCCCAAAAAGGAGGAGAGTGTGGTTACTTTTGTTTAATGTTTGACTATTAAGGGCACCAAATGTGTCAGTTTCTCATTGATACTGACTGAAAAGGCCTGTTTGTCGTTTGGCATAGTTGGAGGTTGAGTGTGTGTAATGTTAGCTTCATGTGCTTTGTATGTCAGTGTAGTCCAGCAGAGAACAGCATAGGCTTGTCAGTAATGGATGCAAACACTGAATAGGACCATGAAAAACTTTTGTTGTGAAGTCCAGAGACAGCGCCCTCTGCTGTCTGCAAAAGACAAGAGAAAAAGCTTACAGCACCTGGTATTCCCAGGCGGTCTCCCATCCAAGTACTAACCAGGCCCGACCCTGTTTGGCTTCCGAGATTGGACGAGATCGGGCTTGTTCAGGGTGGTGTGGCCGTAAGCGAGAGTGTCACTCACAAAGAGGCTTTTTATAGATGCTGACCTGTAGAAAAAGCAGTGAATGAACTTCACCAAAACAGGAGTTCAAAGGTCAAACGTCTTGTCCGTCTCCTGTGAAGCAGCAGCACCTTCTGCTGTCTGCAAAAGCTTACAGCACCTGGTATTCCCAGGCGGTCTCCCATGCAAGTACTAACCAGGCCCGACCCTGCTTGGCTTCCGAGATCGGACGAGATCGGGCTTGTTCAGGGTGGTATGGCCGTAAGCGAGAGTGTCCCTCACAAAGAGGCTTTTTATAGATGCTGACCTGTAGAAAAAGCAGTGAATGAACTTCACCAAAACAGGAGTTCAAAGGTCAAACGTCTTGTCCGTCTCCTGTGAAGAAGCAGCACCTTCTGCTGTCTGCAAAAGAGAAGAGAAAAAGCTTACAGCACCTGGTATTCCCAGGCGGTCTCCCATGCAAGTACTAACCAGGCCCGACCCTGCTTGGCTTCCGAGATCGGACGAGATCGGGCTTGTTCAGGGTGGTATGGCCGTAAGCGAGAGTGTCACTCACAAAGAGGCTTTTTATAGATGCTGACCTGTAGTTTGGGACAGCACTCTTCAGTAATAGGTCTTTTGTTAAAGTTGCTAAATTGGTCCCTTTTACAGTGAGGAGGCTGGGGCTGTTATTTTGAGAGTGTAGGAGAAAACAAGGATATCGTTAAAACAACAAATGTGTTCCCCAAAAAGGAGGAGAGTGTGGTTACTTTTGTTTAACGTTTGACTGATAAGGGCACCAAATGTGTCAGTTTCTCATTGATACTGACTGAAAAGGCCTGTTTGTCGTTTGGCATAGTTGGAGGTTGAGTGTGTGTAATGTTAGCTTCATGTGCTTTGTATGTCAGTGTAGTCCAGCAGAGAACAGCATAGGCTTGTCAGTAATGGATGCAAACACTGAATAGGACCATGAAAAACTTTTGTTGTGAAGTCCAGAGACAGCGCCCTCTGCTGTCTGCAAAAGACAAGAGAAAAAGCTTACAGCACCTGGTATTCCCAGGCGGTCTCCCATCCAAGTACTAACCAGGCCCGACCCTGTTTGGCTTCCGAGATCGGATGAGATCGGGCTTGTTCAGGGTGGTGTGGCCGTAAGCGAGAGTGTCACTCACAAAGAGGCTTTTTATAGATGCTGACCTGTAGAAAAAGCAGTGAATGAACTTCACCAAAACAGGAGTTCAAAGGTCAAACGTCTTGTCCGTCTCCTGTGTAGCAGCAGCACCTTCTGCTGTCTGCAAAAGCTTACAGCACCTGGTATTCCCAGGCGGTCTCCCATCCAAGTACTAACCAGGCCCGACCCTGTTTGGCTTCCGAGATCGGACGAGATCGGGCTTGTTCAGGGTGGTATGGCCGTAAGCGAGAGTGTCCCTCACAAAGAGGCTTTTTATAGATGCTGACCTGTAGAAAAAGCAGTGAATGAACTTCACCAAAACAAGAGTTCAAAGGTCAAACGTCTTGTCCGTCTCCTGTGAAGCAGCAGCACCTTCTGCTGTCTGCAAAAGAGAAGAGACAAAGCTTACAGCACCTGGTATTCCCAGGCGGTCTCCCATGCAAGTACTAACCAGGCCCGACCCTGCTTGGCTTCCGAGATCGGACGAGATCGGGCTTGTTCAGGGTGGTATGGCCGTAAGCGAGAGTGTCCCTCACAAAGAGGCTTTTTATAGATGCTGACCTGTAGAAAAAGCAGTGAATGAACTTCACCAAAACAGGAGTTCAAAGGTCAAACGTCTTGTCCGTCTCCTGTGAAGAAGCAGCACCTTCTGCTGTCTGCAAAAGAGAAGAGAAAAAGCTTACAGCACCTGGTATTCCCAGGCGGTCTCCCATGCAAGTACTAACCAGGCCCGACCCTGCTTGGCTTCCGAGATCGGACGAGATCGGGCTTGTTCAGGGTGGTATGGCCGTAAGCAAGAGTGTCACTCACAAAGAGGCTTTTTATAGATGCTGACCTGTAGTTTGGGACAGCACTCTTCAGTAATAGGTCTTTTGTTAAAGTTGCTAAATTGGTCCCTTTTACAGTGAGGAGGCTGGGGCTGTTATTTTGAGAGTGTAGGAGAAAACAAGGATATCCTTAAAACAACAAATGTGTTCCCCAAAAAGGAGGAGAGTGTGGTTACTTTTGTTTAACGTTTGACTGATAAGGGCACCAAATGTGTCAGTTTCTCATTGATACTGACTGAAAAGGCCTGTTTGTCGTTTGGCATAGTTGGAGGTTGAGTGTGTGTAATGTTAGCTTCATGTGCTTTGTATGTCAGTGTAGTCCAGCAGAGAACAGCATAGGCTTGTCAGTAATGGATGCAAACACTGAATAGGACCATGAAAAACTTTTGTTGTGAAGTCCAGAGACAGCGCCCTCTGCTGTCTGCAAAAGACAAGAGAAAAAGCTTACAGCACCTGGTATTCCCAGGCGGTCTCCCATCCAAGTACTAACCAGGCCCGACCCTGTTTGACTTCCGAGATCGGACGAGATCGTGCTTGTTCAGGGTGGTGTGGCCGTAAGCGAGAGTGTCTCTCACAAAGAGGCTTTTTATAGATGCTGACCTGTAGAAAAAGCAGTGAATGAACTTCACCAAAACAGGAGTTCAAAGGTCAAACGTCTTGTCCGTCTCCTGTGAAGCAGCAGCACCTTCTGCTGTCTGCAAAAGCTTACAGCACCTGGTATTCCCAGGCGGTCTCCCATCCAAGTACTAACCAGGCCCGACCCTGTTTGGCTTCCGAGATCGGACGAGATCGGGCTTGTTCAGGGTGGTATGGCCGTAAGCGAGAGTGTCCCTCACAAAGAGGCTTTTTATAGATGCTGACCTGTAGAAAAAGCAGTGAATGAACTTCACCAAAACAGGAGTTCAAAGGTCAAACGTCTTGTCCGTCTCCTGTGAAGCAGCAGCACCTTCTGCTGTCTGCAAAAGAGAAGAGACAAAGCTTACAGCACCTGGTATTCCCAGGCGGTCTCCCATGCAAGTACTAACCAGGCCCGACCCTGCTTGGCTTCCGAGATCGGACGAGATCGGGCTTGTTCAGGGTGGTATGGCCGTAAGCGAGAGTGTCCCTCACAAAGAGGCTTTTTATAGATGCTGACCTGTAGAAAAAGCAGTGAATGAACTTCACCAAAGCAGGAGTTCAAAGGTCAAACGTCTTGTCCGTCTCCTGTGAAGCAGCAGCACCTTCTGCTGTCTGCAAAAGAGAAGAGAAAAAGCTTACAGCACCTGGTATTCCCAGGCGGTCTCCCATGCAAGTACTAACCAGGCCCGACCCTGCTTGGCTTCCGAGATCGGACGAGATCGGGCTTGTTCAGGGTGGTATGGCCGTAAGCGAGAGTGTCACTCACAAAGAGGCTTTTTATAGATGCTGACCTGTAGTTTGGGACAGCACTCTTCAGTAATAGGTCTTTTGTTAAAGTTGCTAAATTGGTCCCTTTTACAGTGAGGAGGCTGGGGCTGTTATTTTGAGAGTGTAGGAGAAAACAAGGATATCGTTAAAACAACAAATGTGTTCCCCAAAAAGGAGGAGAGTGTGGTTACTTTTGTTTAATGTTTGACTATTAAGGGCACCAAATGTGTCAGTTTCTCATTGATACTGACTGAAAAGGCCTGTTTGTCGTTTGGCATAGTTGGAGGTTGAGTGTGTGTAATGTTAGCTTCATGTGCTTTGTATGTCAGTGTAGTCCAGCAGAGAACAGCATAGGCTTGTCAGTAATGGATGCAAACACTGAATAGGACCATGAAAAACTTTTGTTGTGAAGTCCAGAGACAGCGCCCTCTGCTGTCTGCAAAAGACAAGAGAAAAAGCTTACAGCACCTGGTATTCCCAGGCGGTCTCCCATCCAAGTACTAACCAGGCCCGACCCTGTTTGGCTTCCGAGATTGGACGAGATCGGGCTTGTTCAGGGTGGTGTGGCCGTAAGCGAGAGTGTCCCTCACAAAGAGGCTTTTTATAGATGCTGACCTGTAGAAAAAGCAGTGAATGAACTTCACCAAAACAGGAGTTCAAAGGTCAAACGTCTTGTCCGTCTCCTGTGAAGCAGCAGCACCTTCTGCTGTCTGCAAAAGCTTACAGCACCTGGTATTCCCAGGCGGTCTCCTATCCAAGTACTAACCAGGCCCGACCCTGTTTGGCTTCCGAGATCGGACGAGATCGGGCTTGTTCAGGGTGGTATGGCCGTAAGCGAGAGTGTCCCTCACAAAGAGGCTTTTTATAGATGCTGACCTGTAGAAAAAGCAGTGAATGAACTTCACCAAAACAGGAGTTCAAAGGTCAAACGTCTTGTCCGTCTCCTGTGAAGCAGCAGCACCTTCTGCTGTCTGCAAAAGAGAAGAGACAAAGCTTACAGCACCTGGTATTCCCAGGCGGTCTCCCATGCAAGTACTAACCAGGCCCGACCCTGCTTGGCTTCCGAGATCGGACGAGATCGGGCTTGTTCAGGGTGGTATGGCCGTAAGCGAGAGTGTCCCTCACAAAGAGGCTTTTTATAGATGCTGACCTGTAGAAAAAGCAGTGAATGAACTTCACCAAAACAGGAGTTCAAAGGTCAAACGTCTTGTCCGTCTCCTGTGAAGCAGCAGCACCTTCTGCTGTCTGCAAAAGAGAAGAGAAAAAGCTTACAGCACCTGGTATTCCCAGGCGGTCTCCCATGCAAGTACTAACCAGGCCCGACCCTGCTTGGCTTCCGAGATCGGACGAGATCGGGCTTGTTCAGGGTGGTATGGCCGTAAGCGAGAGTGTCACTCACAAAGAGGCTTTTTATAGATGCTGACCTGTAGTTTGGGACAGCACTCTTCAGTAATAGGTCTTTTGTTAAAGTTGCTAAATTGGTCCCTTTTACAGTGAGGAGGCTGGGGCTGTTATTTTGAGAGTGTAGGAGAAAACAAGGATATCGTTAAAACAACAAATGTGTTCCCCAAAAAGGAGGAGAGTGTGGTTACTTTTGTTTAATGTTTGACTATTAAGGGCACCAAATGTGTCAGTTTCTCATTGATACTGACTGAAAAGGCCTGTTTGTCGTTTGGCATAGTTGGAGGTTGAGTGTGTGTAATGTTAGCTTCATGTGCTTTGTATGTCAGTGTAGTCCAGCAGAGAACAGCATAGGCTTGTCAGTAATGGATGCAAACACTGAATAGGACCATGAAAAACTTTTGTTGTGAAGTCCAGAGACAGCGCCCTCTGCTGTCTGCAAAAGACAAGAGAAAAAGCTTACAGCACCTGGTATTCCCAGGCGGTCTCCCATCCAAGTACTAACCAGGCCCGACCCTGTTTGGCTTCCGAGATTGGACGAGATCGGGCTTGTTCAGGGTGGTGTGGCCGTAAGCGAGAGTGTCACTCACAAAGAGGCTTTTTATAGATGCTGACCTGTAGAAAAAGCAGTGAATGAACTTCACCAAAACAGGAGTTCAAAGGTCAAACGTCTTGTCCGTCTCCTGTGAAGCAGCAGCACCTTCTGCTGTCTGCAAAAGCTTACAGCACCTGGTATTCCCAGGCGGTCTCCCATGCAAGTACTAACCAGGCCCGACCCTGCTTGGCTTCCGAGATCGGACGAGATCGGGCTTGTTCAGGGTGGTATGGCCGTAAGCGAGAGTGTCCCTCACAAAGAGGCTTTTTATAGATGCTGACCTGTAGAAAAAGCAGTGAATGAACTTCACCAAAACGGGAGTTCAAAGGTCAAACGTCTTGTCCGTCTCCTGTGAAGAAGCAGCACCTTCTGCTGTCTGCAAAAGAGAAGAGAAAAAGCTTACAGCACCTGGTATTCCCAGGCGGTCTCCCATGCAAGTACTAACCAGGCCCGACCCTGCTTGGCTTCCGAGATCGGACGAGATCGGGCTTGTTCAGGGTGGTATGGCCGTAAGCGAGAGTGTCACTCACAAAGAGGCTTTTTATAGATGCTGACCTGTAGTTTGGGACAGCACTCTTCAGTAATAGGTCTTTTGTTAAAGTTGCTAAATTGGTCCCTTTTACAGTGAGGAGGCTGGGGCTGTTATTTTGAGAGTGTAGGAGAAAACAAGGATATCGTTAAAACAACAAATGTGTTCCCCAAAAAGGAGGAGAGTGTGGTTACTTTTGTTTAACGTTTGACTGATAAGGGCACCAAATGTGTCAGTTTCTCATTGATACTGACTGAAAAGGCCTGTTTGTCGTTTGGCATAGTTGGAGGTTGAGTGTGTGTAATGTTAGCTTCATGTGCTTTGTATGTCAGTGTAGTCCAGCAGAGAACAGCATAGGCTTGTCAGTAATGGATGCAAACACTGAATAGGACCATGAAAAACTTTTGTTGTGAAGTCCAGAGACAGCGCCCTCTGCTGTCTGCAAAAGACAAGAGAAAAAGCTTACAGCACCTGGTATTCCCAGGCGGTCTCCCATCCAAGTACTAACCAGGCCCGACCCTGTTTGGCTTCCGAGATCGGACGAGATCGGGCTTGTTCAGGGTGGTGTGGCCGTAAGCGAGAGTGTCACTCACAAAGAGGCTTTTTATAGATGCTGACCTGTAGAAAAAGCAGTGAATGAACTTCACCAAAACAGGAGTTCAAAGGTCAAACGTCTTGTCCGTCTCCTGTGAAGCAGCAGCACCTTCTGCTGTCTGCAAAAGCTTACAGCACCTGGTATTCCCAGGCGGTCTCCCATGCAAGTACTAACCAGGCCCGACCCTGCTTGGCTTCCGAGATCGGACGAGATCGGGCTTGTTCAGGGTGGTATGGCCGTAAGCGAGAGTGTCCCTCACAAAGAGGCTTTTTATAGATGCTGACCTGTAGAAAAAGCAGTGAATGAACTTCACCAAAACAGGAGTTCAAAGGTCAAACGTCTTGTCCGTCTCCTGTGAAGAAGCAGCACCTTCTGCTGTCTGCAAAAGAGAAGAGAAAAAGCTTACAGCACCTGGTATTCCCAGGCGGTCTCCCATGCAAGTACTAACCAGGCCCGACCCTGCTTGGCTTCCGAGATCGGACGAGATCGGGCTTGTTCAGGGTGGTATGGCCGTAAGCGAGAGTGTCACTCACAAAGAGGCTTTTTATAGATGCTGACCTGTAGTTTGGGACAGCACTCTTCAGTAATAGGTCTTTTGTTAAAGTTGCTAAATTGGTCCCTTTTACAGTGAGGAGGCTGGGGCTGTTATTTTGAGAGTGTAGGAGAAAACAAGGATATCGTTAAAACAACAAATGTGTTCCCCAAAAAGGAGGAGAGTGTGGTTACTTTTGTTTAACGTTTGACTGATAAGGGCACCAAATGTGTCAGTTTCTCATTGATACTGACTGAAAAGGCCTGTTTGTCGTTTGGCATAGTTGGAGGTTGAGTGTGTGTAATGTTAGCTTCATGTGCTTTGTATGTCAGTGTAGTCCAGCAGAGAACAGCATAGGCTTGTCAGTAATGGATGCAAACACTGAATAGGACCATGAAAAACTTTTGTTGTGAAGTCCAGAGACAGCGCCCTCTGCTGTCTGCAAAAGACAAGAGAAAAAGCTTACAGCACCTGGTATTCCCAGGCGGTCTCCCATCCAAGTACTAACCAGGCCCGACCCTGTTTGGCTTCCGAGATCGGACGAGATCGGGCTTGTTCAGGGTGGTGTGGCCGTAAGCGAGAGTGTCACTCACAAAGAGGCTTTTTATAGATGCTGACCTGTAGAAAAAGCAGTGAATGAACTTCACCAAAACAGGAGTTCAAAGGTCAAACGTCTTGTCCGTCTCCTGTGTAGCAGCAGCACCTTCTGCTGTCTGCAAAAGCTTACAGCACCTGGTATTCCCAGGCGGTCTCCCATCCAAGTACTAACCAGGCCCGACCCTGTTTGGCTTCCGAGATCGGACGAGATCGGGCTTGTTCAGGGTGGTATGGCCGTAAGCGAGAGTGTCCCTCACAAAGAGGCTTTTTATAGATGCTGACCTGTAGAAAAAGCAGTGAATGAACTTCACCAAAACAAGAGTTCAAAGGTCAAACGTCTTGTCCGTCTCCTGTGAAGCAGCAGCACCTTCTGCTGTCTGCAAAAGAGAAGAGACAAAGCTTACAGCACCTGGTATTCCCAGGCGGTCTCCCATGCAAGTACTAACCAGGCCCGACCCTGCTTGGCTTCCGAGATCGGACGAGATCGGGCTTGTTCAGGGTGGTATGGCCGTAAGCGAGAGTGTCCCTCACAAAGAGGCTTTTTATAGATGCTGACCTGTAGAAAAAGCAGTGAATGAACTTCACCAAAACAGGAGTTCAAAGGTCAAACGTCTTGTCCGTCTCCTGTGAAGAAGCAGCACCTTCTGCTGTCTGCAAAAGAGAAGAGAAAAAGCTTACAGCACCTGGTATTCCCAGGCGGTCTCCCATGCAAGTACTAACCAGGCCCGACCCTGCTTGGCTTCCGAGATCGGACGAGATCGGGCTTGTTCAGGGTGGTATGGCCGTAAGCAAGAGTGTCACTCACAAAGAGGCTTTTTATAGATGCTGACCTGTAGTTTGGGACAGCACTCTTCAGTAATAGGTCTTTTGTTAAAGTTGCTAAATTGGTCCCTTTTACAGTGAGGAGGCTGGGGCTGTTATTTTGAGAGTGTAGGAGAAAACAAGGATATCCTTAAAACAACAAATGTGTTCCCCAAAAAGGAGGAGAGTGTGGTTACTTTTGTTTAACGTTTGACTGATAAGGGCACCAAATGTGTCAGTTTCTCATTGATACTGACTGAAAAGGCCTGTTTGTCGTTTGGCATAGTTGGAGGTTGAGTGTGTGTAATGTTAGCTTCATGTGCTTTGTATGTCAGTGTAGTCCAGCAGAGAACAGCATAGGCTTGTCAGTAATGGATGCAAACACTGAATAGGACCATGAAAAACTTTTGTTGTGAAGTCCAGAGACAGCGCCCTCTGCTGTCTGCAAAAGACAAGAGAAAAAGCTTACAGCACCTGGTATTCCCAGGCGGTCTCCCATCCAAGTACTAACCAGGCCCGACCCTGTTTGGCTTCCAAGATCGGACGAGATCGGGCTTGTTCAGGGTGGTGTGGCCGTAAGCGAGAGTGTCACTCACAAAGAGGCTTTTTATAGATGCTGACCTGTAGAAAAAGCAGTGAATGAACTTCACCAAAACAGGAGTTCAAAGGTCAAACGTCTTGTCCGTCTCCTGTGTAGCAGCAGCACCTTCTGCTGTCTGCAAAAGCTTACAGCACCTGGTATTCCCAGGCGGTCTCCCATCCAAGTACTAACCAGGCCCGACCCTGTTTGGCTTCCGAGATCGGACGAGATCGGGCTTGTTCAGGGTGGTATGGCCGTAAGCGAGAGTGTCCCTCACAAAGAGGCTTTTTATAGATGCTGACCTGTAGAAAAAGCAGTGAATGAACTTCACCAAAACAAGAGTTCAAAGGTCAAACGTCTTGTCCGTCTCCTGTGAAGCAGCAGCACCTTCTGCTGTCTGCAAAAGAGAAGAGACAAAGCTTACAGCACCTGGTATTCCCAGGCGGTCTCCCATGCAAGTACTAACCAGGCCCGACCCTGCTTGGCTTCCGAGATCGGACGAGATCGGGCTTGTTCAGGGTGGTATGGCCGTAAGCGAGAGTGTCCCTCACAAAGAGGCTTTTTATAGATGCTGACCTGTAGAAAAAGCAGTGAATGAACTTCACCAAAACAGGAGTTCAAAGGTCAAACGTCTTGTCCGTCTCCTGTGAAGAAGCAGCACCTTCTGCTGTCTGCAAAAGAGAAGAGAAAAAGCTTACAGCACCTGGTATTCCCAGGCGGTCTCCCATGCAAGTACTAACCAGGCCCGACCCTGCTTGGCTTCCGAGATCGGACGAGATCGGGCTTGTTCAGGGTGGTATGGCCGTAAGCAAGAGTGTCACTCACAAAGAGGCTTTTTATAGATGCTGACCTGTAGTTTGGGACAGCACTCTTCAGTAATAGGTCTTTTGTTAAAGTTGCTAAATTGGTCCCTTTTACAGTGAGGAGGCTGGGGCTGTTATTTTGAGAGTGTAGGAGAAAACAAGGATATCCTTAAAACAACAAATGTGTTCCCCAAAAAGGAGGAGAGTGTGGTTACTTTTGTTTAACGTTTGACTGATAAGGGCACCAAATGTGTCAGTTTCTCATTGATACTGACTGAAAAGGCCTGTTTGTCGTTTGGCATAGTTGGAGGTTGAGTGTGTGTAATGTTAGCTTCATGTGCTTTGTATGTCAGTGTAGTCCAGCAGAGAACAGCATAGGCTTGTCAGTAATGGATGCAAACACTGAATAGGACCATGAAAAACTTTTGTTGTGAAGTCCAGAGACAGCGCCCTCTGCTGTCTGCAAAAGACAAGAGAAAAAGCTTACAGCACCTGGTATTCCCAGGCGGTCTCCCATCCAAGTACTAACCAGGCCCGACCCTGTTTGGCTTCCGAGATCGGACGAGATCGTGCTTGTTCAGGGTGGTGTGGCCGTAAGCGAGAGTGTCACTCACAAAGAGGCTTTTTATAGATGCTGACCTGTAGAAAAAGCAGTGAATGAACTTCACCAAAACAGGAGTTCAAAGGTCAAACGTCTTGTCCGTCTCCTGTGAAGCAGCAGCACCTTCTGCTGTCTGCAAAAGCTTACAGCACCTGGTATTCCCAGGCGGTCTCCCATCCAAGTACTAACCAGGCCCGACCCTGTTTGGCTTCCGAGATCGGACGAGATCGGGCTTGTTCAGGGTGGTATGGCCGTAAGCGAGAGTGTCCCTCACAAAGAGGCTTTTTATAGATGCTGACCTGTAGAAAAAGCAGTGAATGAACTTCACCAAAACAGGAGTTCAAAGGTCAAACGTCTTGTCCGTCTCCTGTGAAGCAGCAGCACCTTCTGCTGTCTGCAAAAGAGAAGAGACAAAGCTTACAGCACCTGGTATTCCCAGGCGGTCTCCCATGCAAGTACTAACCAGGCCCGACCCTGCTTGGCTTCCGAGATCGGACGAGATCGGGCTTGTTCAGGGTGGTATGGCCGTAAGCGAGAGTGTCCCTCACAAAGAGGCTTTTTATAGATGCTGACCTGTAGAAAAAGCAGTGAATGAACTTCACCAAAGCAGGAGTTCAAAGGTCAAACGTCTTGTCCGTCTCCTGTGAAGAAGCAGCACCTTCTGCTGTCTGCAAAAGAGAAGAGAAAAAGCTTACAGCACCTGGTATTCCCAGGCGGTCTCCCATGCAAGTACTAACCAGGCCCGACCCTGCTTGGCTTCCGAGATCGGACGAGATCGGGCTTGTTCAGGGTGGTATGGCCGTAAGCGAGAGTGTCACTCACAAAGAGGCTTTTTATAGATGCTGACCTGTAGTTTGGGACAGCACTCTTCAGTAATAGGTCTTTTGTTAAAGTTGCTAAATTGGTCCCTTTTACAGTGAGGAGGCTGGGGCTGTTATTTTGAGAGTGTAGGAGAAAACAAGGATATCGTTAAAACAACAAATGTGTTCCCCAAAAAGGAGGAGAGTGTGGTTACTTTTGTTTAACGTTTGACTGATAAGGGCACCAAATGTGTCAGTTTCTCATTGATACTGACTGAAAAGGCCTGTTTGTCGTTTGGCATAGTTGGAGGTTGAGTGTGTGTAATGTTAGCTTCATGTGCTTTGTATGTCAGTGTAGTCCAGCAGAGAACAGCATAGGCTTGTCAGTAATGGATGCAAACACTGAATAGGACCATGAAAAACTTTTGTTGTGAAGTCCAGAGACAGCGCCCTCTGCTGTCTGCAAAAGACAAGAGAAAAAGCTTACAGCACCTGGTATTCCCAGGCGGTCTCCCATCCAAGTACTAACCAGGCCCGACCCTGTTTGGCTTCCGAGATCGGACGAGATCGGGCTTGTTCAGGGTGGTGTGGCCGTAAGCGAGAGTGTCACTCACAAAGAGGCTTTTTATAGATGCTGACCTGTAGAAAAAGCAGTGAATGAACTTCACCAAAACAGGAGTTCAAAGGTCAAACGTCTTGTCCGTCTCCTGTGAAGCAGCAGCACCTTCTGCTGTCTGCAAAAGCTTACAGCACCTGGTATTCCCAGGCGGTCTCCCATCCAAGTACTAACCAGGCCCGACCCTGTTTGGCTTCCGAGATCGGACGAGATCGGGCTTGTTCAGGGTGGTATGGCCGTAAGCGAGAGTGTCCCTCACAAAGAGGCTTTTTATAGATGCTGACCTGTAGAAAAAGCAGTGAATGAACTTCACCAAAACAAGAGTTCAAAGGTCAAACGTCTTGTCCGTCTCCTGTGAAGCAGCAGCACCTTCTGCTGTCTGCAAAAGAGAAGAGACAAAGCTTACAGCACCTGGTATTCCCAGGCGGTCTCCCATGCAAGTACTAACCAGGCCCGACCCTGCTTGGCTTCCGAGATCGGACGAGATCGGGCTTGTTCAGGGTGGTATGGCCGTAAGCGAGAGTGTCCCTCACAAAGAGGCTTTTTATAGATGCTGACCTGTAGAAAAAGCAGTGAATGAACTTCACCAAAACAGGAGTTCAAAGGTCAAACGTCTTGTCCGTCTCCTGTGAAGAAGCAGCACCTTCTGCTGTCTGCAAAAGAGAAGAGAAAAAGCTTACAGCACCTGGTATTCCCAGGCGGTCTCCCATGCAAGTACTAACCAGGCCCGACCCTGCTTGGCTTCCGAGATCGGACGAGATCGGGCTTGTTCAGGGTGGTATGGCCGTAAGCGAGAGTGTCACTCACAAAGAGGCTTTTTATAGATGCTGACCTGTAGTTTGGGACAGCACTCTTCAGTAATAGGTCTTTTGTTAAAGTTGCTAAATTGGTCCCTTTTACAGTGAGGAGGCTGGGGCTGTTATTTTGAGAGTGTAGGAGAAAACAAGGATATCGTTAAAACAACAAATGTGTTCCCCAAAAAGGAGGAGAGTGTGGTTACTTTTGTTTAACGTTTGACTGATAAGGGCACCAAATGTGTCAGTTTCTCATTGATACTGACTGAAAAGGCCTGTTTGTCGTTTGGCATAGTTGGAGGTTGAGTGTGTGTAATGTTAGCTTCATGTGCTTTGTATGTCAGTGTAGTCCAGCAGAGAACAGCATAGGCTTGTCAGTAATGGATGCAAACACTGAATAGGACCATGAAAAACTTTTGTTGTGAAGTCCAGAGACAGCGCCCTCTGCTGTCTGCAAAAGACAAGAGAAAAAGCTTACAGCACCTGGTATTCCCAGGCGGTCTCCCATCCAAGTACTAACCAGGCCCGACCCTGTTTGGCTTCCGAGATCGGACGAGATCGGGCTTGTTCAGGGTGGTATGGCCGTAAGCGAGAGTGTCACTCACAAAGAGGCTTTTTATAGATGCTGACCTGTAGAAAAAGCAGTGAATGAACTTCACCAAAACAGGAGTTCAAAGGTCAAACGTCTTGTCCGTCTCCTGTGAAGCAGCAGCACCTTCTGCTGTCTGCAAAAGCTTACAGCACCTGGTATTCCCAGGCGGTCTCCCATCCAAGTACTAACCAGGCCCGACCCTGTTTGGCTTCCGAGATCGGACGAGATCGGGCTTGTTCAGGGTGGTATGGCCGTAAGCGAGAGTGTCCCTCACAAAGAGGCTTTTTATAGATGCTGACCTGTAGAAAAAGCAGTGAATGAACTTCACCAAAACAGGAGTTCAAAGGTCAAACGTCTTGTCCGTCTCCTGTGAAGCAGCAGCACCTTCTGCTGTCTGCAAAAGAGAAGAGAAAAAGCTTACAGCACCTGGTATTCCCAGGCGGTCTCCCATGCAAGTACTAACCAGGCCCGACCCTGCTTGGCTTCCGAGATCTGACGAGATCGGGCTTGTTCAGGGTGGTATGGCCGTAAGCGAGAGTGTCACTCACAAAGAGGCTTTTTATAGATGCTGACCTGTAGTTTGGGACAGCACTCTTCAGTAATAGGTCTTTTGTTAAAGTTGCTAAATTGGTCCCTTTTACAGTGAGGAGGCTGGGGCTGTTATTTTGAGAGTGTAGGAGAAAACAAGGATATCGTTAAAACAACAAATGTGTTCCCCAAAAAGGAGGAGAGTGTGGTTACTTTTGTTTAATGTTTGACTATTAAGGGCACCAAATGTGTCAGTTTCTCATTGATACTGACTGAAAAGGCCTGTTTGTCGTTTGGCATAGTTGGAGGTTGAGTGTGTGTAATGTTAGCTTCATGTGCTTTGTATGTCAGTGTAGTCCAGCAGAGAACAGCATAGGCTTGTCAGTAATGGATGCAAACACTGAATAGGACCATGAAAAACTTTTGTTGTGAAGTCCAGAGACAGCGCCCTCTGCTGTCTGCAAAAGACAAGAGAAAAAGCTTACAGCACCTGGTATTCCCAGGCGGTCTCCCATCCAAGTACTAACCAGGCCCGACCCTGTTTGGCTTCCGAGATCGGACGAGATCGGGCTTGTTCAGGGTGGTATGGCCGTAAGCGAGAGTGTCACTCACAAAGAGGCTTTTTATAGATGCTGACCTGTAGAAAAAGCAGTGAATGAACTTCACCAAAACAGGAGTTCAAAGGTCAAACGTCTTGTCCGTCTCCTGTGAAGCAGCAGCACCTTCTGCTGTCTGCAAAAGCTTACAGCACCTGGTATTCCCAGGCGGTCTCCCATGCAAGTACTAACCAGGCCCGACCCTGCTTGGCTTCCGAGATCGGACGAGATCGGGCTTGTTCAGGGTGGTATGGCCGTAAGCGAGAGTGTCCCTCACAAAGAGGCTTTTTATAGATGCTGACCTGTAGAAAAAGCAGTGAATGAACTTCACCAAAACAGGAGTTCAAAGGTCAAACGTCTTGTCCGTCTCCTGTGAAGCAGCAGCACCTTCTGCTGTCTGCAAAAGAGAAGAGAAAAAGCTTACAGCACCTGGTATTCCCAGGCGGTCTCCCATGCAAGTACTAACCAGGCCCGACCCTGCTTGGCTTCCGAGATCGGACGAGATCGGGCTTGTTCAGGGTGGTATGGCCGTAAGCGAGAGTGTCACTCACAAAGAGGCTTTTTATAGATGCTGACCTGTAGTTTGGGACAGCACTCTTCAGTAATAGGTCTTTTGTTAAAGTTGCTAAATTGGTCCCTTTTACAGTGAGGAGGCTGGGGCTGTTATTTTGAGAGTGTAGGAGAAAACAAGGATATCGTTAAAACAACAAATGTGTTCCCCAAAAAGGAGGAGAGTGTGGTTACTTTTGTTTAATGTTTGACTATTAAGGGCACCAAATGTGTCAGTTTCTCATTGATACTGACTGAAAAGGCCTGTTTGTCGTTTGGCATAGTTGGAGGTTGAGTGTGTGTAATGTTAGCTTCATGTGCTTTGTATGTCAGTGTAGTCCAGCAGAGAACAGCATAGGCTTGTCAGTAATGGATGCAAACACTGAATAGGACCATGAAAAACTTTTGTTGTGAAGTCCAGAGACAGCGCCCTCTGCTGTCTGCAAAAGACAAGAGAAAAAGCTTACAGCACCTGGTATTCCCAGGCGGTCTCCCATCCAAGTACTAACCAGGCCCGACCCTGTTTGGCTTCCGAGATCGGACGAGATCGGGCTTGTTCAGGGTGGTGTGGCCATAAGCGAGAGTGTCCCTCACAAAGAGGCTTTTTATAGATGCTGACCTGTAGAAAAAGCAGTGAATGAACTTCACCAAAACAGGAGTTCAAAGGTCAAACGTCTTGTCCGTCTCCTGTGAAGCAGCAGCACCTTCTGCTGTCTGCAAAAGCTTACAGCACCTGGTATTCCCAGGCGGTCTCCCATGCAAGTACTAACCAGGCCCGACCCTGTTTGGCTTCCGAGATCGGACGAGATCGGGCTTGTTCAGGGTGGTATGGCCGTAAGCGAGAGTGTCCCTCACAAAGAGGCTTTTTATAGATGCTGACCTGTAGAAAAAGCAGTGAATGAACTTCACCAAAACAGGAGTTCAAAGGTCAAACGTCTTGTCCGTCTCCTGTGAAGCAGCAGCACCTTCTGCTGTCTGCAAAAGAGAAGAGAAAAAGCTTACAGCACCTGGTATTCCCAGGCGGTCTCCCATGCAAGTACTAACCAGGCCCGACCCTGCTTGGCTTCCGAGATCGGACGAGATCGGGCTTGTTCAGGGTGGTATGGCCGTAAGCGAGAGTGTCACTCACAAAGAGGCTTTTTATAGATGCTGACCTGTAGTTTGGGACAGCACTCTTCAGTAATAGGTCTTTTGTTAAAGTTGCTAAATTGGTCCCTTTTACAGTGAGGAGGCTGGGGCTGTTATTTTGAGAGTGTAGGAGAAAACAAGGATATCGTTAAAACAACAAATGTGTTCCCCAAAAAGGAGGAGAGTGTGGTTACTTTTGTTTAATGTTTGACTATTAAGGGCACCAAATGTGTCAGTTTCTCATTGATACTGACTGAAAAGGCCTGTTTGTCGTTTGGCATAGTTGGAGGTTGA
>NC_092035.1:11892476-11907476 GCF_042242105.1 Pempheris klunzingeri | reverse complement strand
TGTTTGTCGTTTGGCATAGTTGGAGGTTGAGTGTGTGTAATGTTAGCTTCATGTGCTTTGTATGTCAGTGTAGTCCAGCAGAGAACAGCATAGGCTTGTCAGTAATGGATGCAAACACTGAATAGGACCATGAAAAACTTTTGTTGTGAAGTCTGGAGACAGCGCCCTCTGCTGTCTGCAAAAGACAAGAGAAAAAGCTTACAGCACCTGGTATTCCAAGGCGGTCTCCCATCCAAGTACTAACCAGGCCCGACCCTGTTTGGCTTCCGAGATCGGACGAGATCGGGCTTGTTCAGGGTGGTGTGGCCGTAAGCGAGAGTGTCCCTCACAAAGAGGCTTTTTATAGATGCTGACCTGTAGAAAAAGCAGTGAATGAACTTCACCAAAACAGGAGTTCAAAGGTCAAACGTCTTGTCCGTCTCCTGTGAAGCAGCAGCACCTTCTGCTGTCTGCAAAAGAGAAGAGACAAAGCTTACAGCACCTGGTATTCCCAGGCGGTCTCCCATGCAAGTACTAACCAGGCCCGACCCTGCTTGGCTTCCGAGATCGGACGAGATCGGGCTTGTTCAGGGTGGTATGGCCGTAAGCGAGAGTGTCCCTCACAAAGAGGCTTTTTATAGATGCTGACCTGTAGAAAAAGCAGTGAATGAACTTCAGCAAAACAGGAGTTCAAAGGTCAAACGTCTTGTCCGTCTCCTGTGAAGCAGCAGCACCTTCTGCTGTCTGCAAAAGCTTACAGCACCTGGTATTCCCAGGCGGTCTCCCATGCAAGTACTAACCAGGCCCGACCCTGCTTGGCTTCCGAGATCGGACGAGATCGGGCTTGTTCAGGGTGGTATGGCCGTAAGCGAGAGTGTCCCTCACAAAGAGGCTTTTTATAGATGCTGACCTGTAGAAAAAGCAGTGAATGAACTTCACCAAAACAGGAGTTCAAAGGTCAAACGTCTTGTCCGTCTCCTGTGAAGCAGCAGCACCTTCTGCTGTCTGCAAAAGAGAAGAGAAAAAGCTTACAGCACCTGGTATTCCCAGGCGGTCTCCCATGCAAGTACTAACCAGGCCCGACCCTGCTTGGCTTCCGAGATCGGACGAGATCGGGCTTGTTCAGGGTGGTATGGCCGTAAGCGAGAGTGTCACTCACAAAGAGGCTTTTTATAGATGCTGACCTGTAGTTTGGGACAGCACTCTTCAGTAATAGGTCTTTTGTTAAAGTTGCTAAATTGGTCCCTTTTACAGTGAGGAGGCTGGGGCTGTTATTTTGAGAGTGTAGGAGAAAACAAGGATATCGTTAAAACAACAAATGTGTTCCCCAAAAAGGAGGAGAGTGTGGTTACTTTTGTTTAATGTTTGACTATTAAGGGCACCAAATGTGTCAGTTTCTCATTGATACTGACTGAAAAGGCCTGTTTGTCGTTTGGCATAGTTGGAGGTTGAGTGTGTGTAATGTTAGCTTCATGTGCTTTGTATGTCAGTGTAGTCCAGCAGAGAACAGCATAGGCTTGTCAGTAATGGATGCAAACACTGAATAGGACCATGAAAAACTTTTGTTGTGAAGTCCAGAGACAGCGCCCTCTGCTGTCTGCAAAAGACAAGAGAAAAAGCTTACAGCACCTGGTATTCCCAGGCGGTCTCCCATCCAAGTACTAACCAGGCCCGACCCTGTTTGGCTTCCGAGATCGGACGAGATCGGGCTTGTTCAGGGTGGTGTGGCCGTAAGCGAGAGTGTCACTCACAAAGAGGCTTTTTATAGATGCTGACCTGTAGAAAAAGCAGTGAATGAACTTCACCAAAACAGGAGTTCAAAGGTCAAACGTCTTGTCCGTCTCCTGTGAAGCAGCAGCACCTTCTGCTGTCTGCAAAAGCTTACAGCACCTGGTATTCCCAGGCGGTCTCCCATGCAAGTACTAACCAGGCCCGACCCTGCTTGGCTTCCGAGATCGGACGAGATCGGGCTTGTTCAGGGTGGTATGGCCGTAAGCGAGAGTGTCCCTCACAAAGAGGCTTTTTATAGATGCTGACCTGTAGAAAAAGCAGTGAATGAACTTCACCAAAACAGGAGTTCAAAGGTCAAACGTCTTGTCCGTCTCCTGTGAAGCAGCAGCACCTTCTGCTGTCTGCAAAAGAGAAGAGAAAAAGCTTACAGCACCTGGTATTCCCAGGCGGTCTCCCATGCAAGTACTAACCAGGCCCGACCCTGCTTGGCTTCCGAGATCGGACGAGATCGGGCTTGTTCAGGGTGGTATGGCCGTAAGCGAGAGTGTCACTCACAAAGAGGCTTTTTATAGATGCTGACCTGTAGTTTGGGACAGCACTCTTCAGTAATAGGTCTTTTGTTAAAGTTGCTAAATTGGTCCCTTTTACAGTGAGGAGGCTGGGGCTGTTATTTTGAGAGTGTAGGAGAAAACAAGGATATCGTTAAAACAACAAATGTGTTCCCCAAAAAGGAGGAGAGTGTGGTTACTTTTGTTTAATGTTTGACTATTAAGGGCACCAAATGTGTCAGTTTCTCATTGATACTGACTGAAAAGGCCTGTTTGTCGTTTGGCATAGTTGGAGGTTGAGTGTGTGTAATGTTAGCTTCATGTGCTTTGTATGTCAGTGTAGTCCAGCAGAGAACAGCATAGGCTTGTCAGTAATGGATGCAAACACTGAATAGGACCATGAAAAACTTTTGTTGTGAAGTCCAGAGACAGCGCCCTCTGCTGTCTGCAAAAGACAAGAGAAAAAGCTTACAGCACCTGGTATTCCCAGGCGGTCTCCCATCCAAGTACTAACCAGGCCCGACCCTGTTTGGCTTCCGAGATCGGACGAGATCGGGCTTGTTCAGGGTGGTGTGGCCGTAAGCGAGAGTGTCACTCACAAAGAGGCTTTTTATAGATGCTGACCTGTAGAAAAAGCAGTGAATGAACTTCACCAAAACAGGAGTTCAAAGGTCAAACGTCTTGTCCGTCTCCTGTGAAGCAGCAGCACCTTCTGCTGTCTGCAAAAGCTTACAGCACCTGGTATTCCCAGGCGGTCTCCCATGCAAGTACTAACCAGGCCCGACCCTGCTTGGCTTCCGAGATCGGACGAGATCGGGCTTGTTCAGGGTGGTATGGCCGTAAGCGAGAGTGTCACTCACAAAGAGGCTTTTTATAGATGCTGACCTGTAGTTTGGGACAGCACTCTTCAGTAATAGGTCTTTTGTTAAAGTTGCTAAATTGGTCCCTTTTACAGTGAGGAGGCTGGGGCTGTTATTTTGAGAGTGTAGGAGAAAACAAGGATATCGTTAAAACAACAAATGTGTTCCCCAAAAAGGAGGAGAGTGTGGTTACTTTTGTTTAATGTTTGACTATTAAGGGCACCAAATGTGTCAGTTTCTCATTGATACTGACTGAAAAGGCCTGTTTGTCGTTTGGCATAGTTGGAGGTTGAGTGTGTGTAATGTTAGCTTCATGTGCTTTGTATGTCAGTGTAGTCCAGCAGAGAACAGCATAGGCTTGTCAGTAATGGATGCAAACACTGAATAGGACCATGAAAAACTTTTGTTGTGAAGTCTGGAGACAGCGCCCTCTGCTGTCTGCAAAAGACAAGAGAAAAAGCTTACAGCACCTGGTATTCCAAGGCGGTCTCCCATCCAAGTACTAACCAGGCCCGACCCTGTTTGGCTTCCGAGATCGGACGAGATCGGGCTTGTTCAGGGTGGTGTGGCCGTAAGCGAGAGTGTCCCTCACAAAGAGGCTTTTTATAGATGCTGACCTGTAGAAAAAGCAGTGAATGAACTTCACCAAAACAGGAGTTCAAAGGTCAAACGTCTTGTCCGTCTCCTGTGAAGCAGCAGCACCTTCTGCTGTCTGCAAAAGAGAAGAGACAAAGCTTACAGCACCTGGTATTCCCAGGCGGTCTCCCATGCAAGTACTAACCAGGCCCGACCCTGCTTGGCTTCCGAGATCGGACGAGATCGGGCTTGTTCAGGGTGGTATGGCCGTAAGCGAGAGTGTCCCTCACAAAGAGGCTTTTTATAGATGCTGACCTGTAGAAAAAGCAGTGAATGAACTTCAGCAAAACAGGAGTTCAAAGGTCAAACGTCTTGTCCGTCTCCTGTGAAGCAGCAGCACCTTCTGCTGTCTGCAAAAGCTTACAGCACCTGGTATTCCCAGGCGGTCTCCCATGCAAGTACTAACCAGGCCCGACCCTGCTTGGCTTCCGAGATCGGACGAGATCGGGCTTGTTCAGGGTGGTATGGCCGTAAGCGAGAGTGTCCCTCACAAAGAGGCTTTTTATAGATGCTGACCTGTAGAAAAAGCAGTGAATGAACTTCACCAAAACAGGAGTTCAAAGGTCAAACGTCTTGTCCGTCTCCTGTGAAGCAGCAGCACCTTCTGCTGTCTGCAAAAGAGAAGAGAAAAAGCTTACAGCACCTGGTATTCCCAGGCGGTCTCCCATGCAAGTACTAACCAGGCCCGACCCTGCTTGGCTTCCGAGATCGGACGAGATCGGGCTTGTTCAGGGTGGTATGGCCGTAAGCGAGAGTGTCACTCACAAAGAGGCTTTTTATAGATGCTGACCTGTAGTTTGGGACAGCACTCTTCAGTAATAGGTCTTTTGTTAAAGTTGCTAAATTGGTCCCTTTTACAGTGAGGAGGCTGGGGCTGTTATTTTGAGAGTGTAGGAGAAAACAAGGATATCGTTAAAACAACAAATGTGTTCCCCAAAAAGGAGGAGAGTGTGGTTACTTTTGTTTAATGTTTGACTATTAAGGGCACCAAATGTGTCAGTTTCTCATTGATACTGACTGAAAAGGCCTGTTTGTCGTTTGGCATAGTTGGAGGTTGAGTGTGTGTAATGTTAGCTTCATGTGCTTTGTATGTCAGTGTAGTCCAGCAGAGAACAGCATAGGCTTGTCAGTAATGGATGCAAACACTGAATAGGACCATGAAAAACTTTTGTTGTGAAGTCCAGAGACAGCGCCCTCTGCTGTCTGCAAAAGACAAGAGAAAAAGCTTACAGCACCTGGTATTCCCAGGCGGTCTCCCATCCAAGTACTAACCAGGCCCGACCCTGTTTGGCTTCCGAGATCGGACGAGATCGGGCTTGTTCAGGGTGGTGTGGCCGTAAGCGAGAGTGTCACTCACAAAGAGGCTTTTTATAGATGCTGACCTGTAGAAAAAGCAGTGAATGAACTTCACCAAAACAGGAGTTCAAAGGTCAAACGTCTTGTCCGTCTCCTGTGAAGCAGCAGCACCTTCTGCTGTCTGCAAAAGCTTACAGCACCTGGTATTCCCAGGCGGTCTCCCATGCAAGTACTAACCAGGCCCGACCCTGCTTGGCTTCCGAGATCGGACGAGATCGGGCTTGTTCAGGGTGGTATGGCCGTAAGCGAGAGTGTCACTCACAAAGAGGCTTTTTATAGATGCTGACCTGTAGTTTGGGACAGCACTCTTCAGTAATAGGTCTTTTGTTAAAGTTGCTAAATTGGTCCCTTTTACAGTGAGGAGGCTGGGGCTGTTATTTTGAGAGTGTAGGAGAAAACAAGGATATCGTTAAAACAACAAATGTGTTCCCCAAAAAGGAGGAGAGTGTGGTTACTTTTGTTTAATGTTTGACTATTAAGGGCACCAAATGTGTCAGTTTCTCATTGATACTGACTGAAAAGGCCTGTTTGTCGTTTGGCATAGTTGGAGGTTGAGTGTGTGTAATGTTAGCTTCATGTGCTTTGTATGTCAGTGTAGTCCAGCAGAGAACAGCATAGGCTTGTCAGTAATGGATGCAAACACTGAATAGGACCATGAAAAACTTTTGTTGTGAAGTCCAGAGACAGCGCCCTCTGCTGTCTGCAAAAGACAAGAGAAAAAGCTTACAGCACCTGGTATTCCCAGGCGGTCTCCCATCCAAGTACTAACCAGGCCCGACCCTGTTTGGCTTCCGAGATCGGACGAGATCGGGCTTGTTCAGGGTGGTGTGGCCGTAAGCGAGAGTGTCCCTCACAAAGAGGCTTTTTATAGATGCTGACCTGTAGAAAAAGCAGTGAATGAACTTCACCAAAACAGGAGTTCAAAGGTCAAACGTCTTGTCCGTCTCCTGTGAAGCAGCAGCACCTTCTGCTGTCTGCAAAAGAGAAGAGACAAAGCTTACAGCACCTGGTATTCCCAGGCGGTCTCCCATGCAAGTACTAACCAGGCCCGACCCTGCTTGGCTTCCGAGATCGGACGAGATCGGGCTTGTTCAGGGTGGTATGGCCGTAAGCGAGAGTGTCCCTCACAAAGAGGCTTTTTATAGATGCTGACCTGTAGAAAAAGCAGTGAATGAACTTCAGCAAAACAGGAGTTCAAAGGTCAAACGTCTTGTCCGTCTCCTGTGAAGCAGCAGCACCTTCTGCTGTCTGCAAAAGCTTACAGCACCTGGTATTCCCAGGCGGTCTCCCATGCAAGTACTAACCAGGCCCGACCCTGCTTGGCTTCCGAGATCGGACGAGATCGGGCTTGTTCAGGGTGGTATGGCCGTAAGCGAGAGTGTCCCTCACAAAGAGGCTTTTTATAGATGCTGACCTGTAGAAAAAGCAGTGAATGAACTTCACCAAAACAGGAGTTCAAAGGTCAAACGTCTTGTCCGTCTCCTGTGAAGCAGCAGCACCTTCTGCTGTCTGCAAAAGAGAAGAGAAAAAGCTTACAGCACCTGGTATTCCCAGGCGGTCTCCCATGCAAGTACTAACCAGGCCCGACCCTGCTTGGCTTCCGAGATCGGACGAGATCGGGCTTGTTCAGGGTGGTATGGCCGTAAGCGAGAGTGTCACTCACAAAGAGGCTTTTTATAGATGCTGACCTGTAGTTTGGGACAGCACTCTTCAGTAATAGGTCTTTTGTTAAAGTTGCTAAATTGGTCCCTTTTACAGTGAGGAGGCTGGGGCTGTTATTTTGAGAGTGTAGGAGAAAACAAGGATATCGTTAAAACAACAAATGTGTTCCCCAAAAAGGAGGAGAGTGTGGTTACTTTTGTTTAATGTTTGACTATTAAGGGCACCAAATGTGTCAGTTTCTCATTGATACTGACTGAAAAGGCCTGTTTGTCGTTTGGCATAGTTGGAGGTTGAGTGTGTGTAATGTTAGCTTCATGTGCTTTGTATGTCAGTGTAGTCCAGCAGAGAACAGCATAGGCTTGTCAGTAATGGATGCAAACACTGAATAGGACCATGAAAAACTTTTGTTGTGAAGTCCAGAGACAGCGCCCTCTGCTGTCTGCAAAAGACAAGAGAAAAAGCTTACAGCACCTGGTATTCCCAGGCGGTCTCCCATCCAAGTACTAACCAGGCCCGACCCTGTTTGGCTTCCGAGATCGGACGAGATCGGGCTTGTTCAGGGTGGTGTGGCCGTAAGCGAGAGTGTCACTCACAAAGAGGCTTTTTATAGATGCTGACCTGTAGAAAAAGCAGTGAATGAACTTCACCAAAACAGGAGTTCAAAGGTCAAACGTCTTGTCCGTCTCCTGTGAAGCAGCAGCACCTTCTGCTGTCTGCAAAAGCTTACAGCACCTGGTATTCCCAGGCGGTCTCCCATGCAAGTACTAACCAGGCCCGACCCTGCTTGGCTTCCGAGATCGGACGAGATCGGGCTTGTTCAGGGTGGTATGGCCGTAAGCGAGAGTGTCACTCACAAAGAGGCTTTTTATAGATGCTGACCTGTAGTTTGGGACAGCACTCTTCAGTAATAGGTCTTTTGTTAAAGTTGCTAAATTGGTCCCTTTTACAGTGAGGAGGCTGGGGCTGTTATTTTGAGAGTGTAGGAGAAAACAAGGATATCGTTAAAACAACAAATGTGTTCCCCAAAAAGGAGGAGAGTGTGGTTACTTTTGTTTAATGTTTGACTATTAAGGGCACCAAATGTGTCAGTTTCTCATTGATACTGACTGAAAAGGCCTGTTTGTCGTTTGGCATAGTTGGAGGTTGAGTGTGTGTAATGTTAGCTTCATGTGCTTTGTATGTCAGTGTAGTCCAGCAGAGAACAGCATAGGCTTGTCAGTAATGGATGCAAACACTGAATAGGACCATGAAAAACTTTTGTTGTGAAGTCCAGAGACAGCGCCCTCTGCTGTCTGCAAAAGACAAGAGAAAAAGCTTACAGCACCTGGTATTCCCAGGCGGTCTCCCATCCAAGTACTAACCAGGCCCGACCCTGTTTGGCTTCCGAGATCGGACGAGATCGGGCTTGTTCAGGGTGGTGTGGCCGTAAGCGAGAGTGTCCCTCACAAAGAGGCTTTTTATAGATGCTGACCTGTAGAAAAAGCAGTGAATGAACTTCACCAAAACAGGAGTTCAAAGGTCAAACGTCTTGTCCGTCTCCTGTGAAGCAGCAGCACCTTCTGCTGTCTGCAAAAGCTTACAGCACCTGGTATTCCCAGGCGGTCTCCCATCCAAGTACTAACCAGGCCCGACCCTGTTTGGCTTCCGAGATCGGACGAGATCGGGCTTGTTCAGGGTGGTATGGCCGTAAGCGAGAGTGTCCCTCACAAAGAGGCTTTTTATAGATGCTGACCTGTAGAAAAAGCAGTGAATGAACTTCACCAAAACAGGAGTTCAAAGGTCAAACGTCTTGTCCGTCTCCTGTGAAGCAGCAGCACCTTCTGCTGTCTGCAAAAGAGAAGAGAAAAAGCTTACAGCACCTGGTATTCCCAGGCGGTCTCCCATGCAAGTACTAACCAGGCCCGACCCTGCTTGGCTTCCGAGATCGGACGAGATCGGGCTTGTTCAGGGTGGTATGGCCGTAAGCGAGAGTGTCACTCACAAAGAGGCTTTTTATAGATGCTGACCTGTAGTTTGGGACAGCACTCTTCAGTAATAGGTCTTTTGTTAAAGTTGCTAAATTGGTCCCTTTTACAGTGAGGAGGCTGGGGCTGTTATTTTGAGAGTGTAGGAGAAAACAAGGATATCGTTAAAACAACAAATGTGTTCCCCAAAAAGGAGGAGAGTGTGGTTACTTTTGTTTAATGTTTGACTATTAAGGGCACCAAATGTGTCAGTTTCTCATTGATACTGACTGAAAAGGCCTGTTTGTCGTTTGGCATAGTTGGAGGTTGAGTGTGTGTAATGTTAGCTTCATGTGCTTTGTATGTCAGTGTAGTCCAGCAGAGAACAGCATAGGCTTGTCAGTAATGGATGCAAACACTGAATAGGACCATGAAAAACTTTTGTTGTGAAGTCCAGAGACAGCGCCCTCTGCTGTCTGCAAAAGACAAGAGAAAAAGCTTACAGCACCTGGTATTCCCAGGCGGTCTCCCATCCAAGTACTAACCAGGCCCGACCCTGTTTGGCTTCCGAGATCGGACGAGATCGGGCTTGTTCAGGGTGGTGTGGCCGTAAGCGAGAGTGTCCCTCACAAAGAGGCTTTTTATAGATGCTGACCTGTAGAAAAAGCAGTGAATGAACTTCACCAAAACAGGAGTTCAAAGGTCAAACGTCTTGTCCGTCTCCTGTGAAGCAGCAGCACCTTCTGCTGTCTGCAAAAGAGAAGAGACAAAGCTTACAGCACCTGGTATTCCCAGGCGGTCTCCCATGCAAGTACTAACCAGGCCCGACCCTGCTTGGCTTCCGAGATCGGACGAGATCGGGCTTGTTCAGGGTGGTATGGCCGTAAGCGAGAGTGTCCCTCACAAAGAGGCTTTTTATAGATGCTGACCTGTAGAAAAAGCAGTGAATGAACTTCAGCAAAACAGGAGTTCAAAGGTCAAACGTCTTGTCCGTCTCCTGTGAAGCAGCAGCACCTTCTGCTGTCTGCAAAAGCTTACAGCACCTGGTATTCCCAGGCGGTCTCCCATGCAAGTACTAACCAGGCCCGACCCTGCTTGGCTTCCGAGATCGGACGAGATCGGGCTTGTTCAGGGTGGTATGGCCGTAAGCGAGAGTGTCCCTCACAAAGAGGCTTTTTATAGATGCTGACCTGTAGAAAAAGCAGTGAATGAACTTCACCAAAACAGGAGTTCAAAGGTCAAACGTCTTGTCCGTCTCCTGTGAAGCAGCAGCACCTTCTGCTGTCTGCAAAAGAGAAGAGAAAAAGCTTACAGCACCTGGTATTCCCAGGCGGTCTCCCATGCAAGTACTAACCAGGCCCGACCCTGCTTGGCTTCCGAGATCGGACGAGATCGGGCTTGTTCAGGGTGGTATGGCCGTAAGCGAGAGTGTCACTCACAAAGAGGCTTTTTATAGATGCTGACCTGTAGTTTGGGACAGCACTCTTCAGTAATAGGTCTTTTGTTAAAGTTGCTAAATTGGTCCCTTTTACAGTGAGGAGGCTGGGGCTGTTATTTTGAGAGTGTAGGAGAAAACAAGGATATCGTTAAAACAACAAATGTGTTCCCCAAAAAGGAGGAGAGTGTGGTTACTTTTGTTTAATGTTTGACTATTAAGGGCACCAAATGTGTCAGTTTCTCATTGATACTGACTGAAAAGGCCTGTTTGTCGTTTGGCATAGTTGGAGGTTGAGTGTGTGTAATGTTAGCTTCATGTGCTTTGTATGTCAGTGTAGTCCAGCAGAGAACAGCATAGGCTTGTCAGTAATGGATGCAAACACTGAATAGGACCATGAAAAACTTTTGTTGTGAAGTCCAGAGACAGCGCCCTCTGCTGTCTGCAAAAGACAAGAGAAAAAGCTTACAGCACCTGGTATTCCCAGGCGGTCTCCCATCCAAGTACTAACCAGGCCCGACCCTGTTTGGCTTCCGAGATCGGACGAGATCGGGCTTGTTCAGGGTGGTGTGGCCGTAAGCGAGAGTGTCACTCACAAAGAGGCTTTTTATAGATGCTGACCTGTAGAAAAAGCAGTGAATGAACTTCACCAAAACAGGAGTTCAAAGGTCAAACGTCTTGTCCGTCTCCTGTGAAGCAGCAGCACCTTCTGCTGTCTGCAAAAGCTTACAGCACCTGGTATTCCCAGGCGGTCTCCCATGCAAGTACTAACCAGGCCCGACCCTGCTTGGCTTCCGAGATCGGACGAGATCGGGCTTGTTCAGGGTGGTATGGCCGTAAGCGAGAGTGTCCCTCACAAAGAGGCTTTTTATAGATGCTGACCTGTAGAAAAAGCAGTGAATGAACTTCACCAAAACAGGAGTTCAAAGGTCAAACGTCTTGTCCGTCTCCTGTGAAGCAGCAGCACCTTCTGCTGTCTGCAAAAGAGAAGAGACAAAGCTTACAGCACCTGGTATTCCCAGGCGGTCTCCCATGCAAGTACTAACCAGGCCCGACCCTGCTTGGCTTCCGAGATCGGACGAGATCGGGCTTGTTCAGGGTGGTATGGCCGTAAGCGAGAGTGTCCCTCACAAAGAGGCTTTTTATAGATGCTGACCTGTAGAAAAAGCAGTGAATGAACTTCACCAAAACAGGAGTTCAAAGGTCAAACGTCTTGTCCGTCTCCTGTGAAGCAGCAGCACCTTCTGCTGTCTGCAAAAGAGAAGAGAAAAAGCTTACAGCACCTGGTATTCCCAGGCGGTCTCCCATGCAAGTACTAACCAGGCCCGACCCTGCTTGGCTTCCGAGATCGGACGAGATCGGGCTTGTTCAGGGTGGTATGGCCGTAAGCGAGAGTGTCACTCACAAAGAGGCTTTTTATAGATGCTGACCTGTAGTTTGGGACAGCACTCTTCAGTAATAGGTCTTTTGTTAAAGTTGCTAAATTGGTCCCTTTTACAGTGAGGAGGCTGGGGCTGTTATTTTGAGAGTGTAGGAGAAAACAAGGATATCGTTAAAACAACAAATGTGTTCCCCAAAAAGGAGGAGAGTGTGGTTACTTTTGTTTAATGTTTGACTATTAAGGGCACCAAATGTGTCAGTTTCTCATTGATACTGACTGAAAAGGCCTGTTTGTCGTTTGGCATAGTTGGAGGTTGAGTGTGTGTAATGTTAGCTTCATGTGCTTTGTATGTCAGTGTAGTCCAGCAGAGAACAGCATAGGCTTGTCAGTAATGGATGCAAACACTGAATAGGACCATGAAAAACTTTTGTTGTGAAGTCCAGAGACAGCGCCCTCTGCTGTCTGCAAAAGACAAGAGAAAAAGCTTACAGCACCTGGTATTCCCAGGCGGTCTCCCATCCAAGTACTAACCAGGCCCGACCCTGTTTGGCTTCCGAGATCGGACGAGATCGGGCTTGTTCAGGGTGGTGTGGCCGTAAGCGAGAGTGTCCCTCACAAAGAGGCTTTTTATAGATGCTGACCTGTAGAAAAAGCAGTGAATGAACTTCACCAAAACAGGAGTTCAAAGGTCAAACGTCTTGTCCGTCTCCTGTGAAGCAGCAGCACCTTCTGCTGTCTGCAAAAGCTTACAGCACCTGGTATTCCCAGGCGGTCTCCCATGCAAGTACTAACCAGGCCCGACCCTGCTTGGCTTCCGAGATCGGACGAGATCGGGCTTGTTCAGGGTGGTATGGCCGTAAGCGAGAGTGTCCCTCACAAAGAGGCTTTTTATAGATGCTGACCTGTAGAAAAAGCAGTGAATGAACTTCACCAAAACAGGAGTTCAAAGGTCAAACGTCTTGTCCGTCTCCTGTGAAGCAGCAGCACCTTCTGCTGTCTGCAAAAGAGAAGAGAAAAAGCTTACAGCACCTGGTATTCCCAGGCGGTCTCCCATGCAAGTACTAACCAGGCCCGACCCTGCTTGGCTTCCGAGATCGGACGAGATCGGGCTTGTTCAGGGTGGTATGGCCGTAAGCGAGAGTGTCACTCACAAAGAGGCTTTTTATAGATGCTGACCTGTAGTTTGGGACAGCACTCTTCAGTAATAGGTCTTTTGTTAAAGTTGCTAAATTGGTCCCTTTTACAGTGAGGAGGCTGGGGCTGTTATTTTGAGAGTGTAGGAGAAAACAAGGATATCGTTAAAACAACAAATGTGTTCCCCAAAAAGGAGGAGAGTGTGGTTACTTTTGTTTAATGTTTGACTATTAAGGGCACCAAATGTGTCAGTTTCTCATTGATACTGACTGAAAAGGCCTGTTTGTCGTTTGGCATAGTTGGAGGTTGAGTGTGTGTAATGTTAGCTTCATGTGCTTTGTATGTCAGTGTAGTCCAGCAGAGAACAGCATAGGCTTGTCAGTAATGGATGCAAACACTGAATAGGACCATGAAAAACTTTTGTTGTGAAGTCCAGAGACAGCGCCCTCTGCTGTCTGCAAAAGACAAGAGAAAAAGCTTACAGCACCTGGTATTCCCAGGCGGTCTCCCATCCAAGTACTAACCAGGCCCGACCCTGTTTGGCTTCCGAGATCGGACGAGATCGGGCTTGTTCAGGGTGGTGTGGCCGTAAGCGAGAGTGTCACTCACAAAGAGGCTTTTTATAGATGCTGACCTGTAGAAAAAGCAGTGAATGAACTTCACCAAAACAGGAGTTCAAAGGTCAAACGTCTTGTCCGTCTCCTGTGAAGCAGCAGCACCTTCTGCTGTCTGCAAAAGCTTACAGCACCTGGTATTCCCAGGCGGTCTCCCATGCAAGTACTAACCAGGCCCGACCCTGCTTGGCTTCCGAGATCGGACGAGATCGGGCTTGTTCAGGGTGGTATGGCCGTAAGCGAGAGTGTCCCTCACAAAGAGGCTTTTTATAGATGCTGACCTGTAGAAAAAGCAGTGAATGAACTTCAGCAAAACAGGAGTTCAAAGGTCAAACGTCTTGTCCGTCTCCTGTGAAGCAGCAGCACCTTCTGCTGTCTGCAAAAGCTTACAGCACCTGGTATTCCCAGGCGGTCTCCCATGCAAGTACTAACCAGGCCCGACCCTGCTTGGCTTCCGAGATCGGACGAGATCGGGCTTGTTCAGGGTGGTATGGCCGTAAGCGAGAGTGTCCCTCACAAAGAGGCTTTTTATAGATGCTGACCTGTAGAAAAAGCAGTGAATGAACTTCACCAAAACAGGAGTTCAAAGGTCAAACGTCTTGTCCGTCTCCTGTGAAGCAGCAGCACCTTCTGCTGTCTGCAAAAGAGAAGAGAAAAAGCTTACAGCACCTGGTATTCCCAGGCGGTCTCCCATGCAAGTACTAACCAGGCCCGACCCTGCTTGGCTTCCGAGATCGGACGAGATCGGGCTTGTTCAGGGTGGTATGGCCGTAAGCGAGAGTGTCACTCACAAAGAGGCTTTTTATAGATGCTGACCTGTAGTTTGGGACAGCACTCTTCAGTAATAGGTCTTTTGTTAAAGTTGCTAAATTGGTCCCTTTTACAGTGAGGAGGCTGGGGCTGTTATTTTGAGAGTGTAGGAGAAAACAAGGATATCGTTAAAACAACAAATGTGTTCCCCAAAAAGGAGGAGAGTGTGGTTACTTTTGTTTAATGTTTGACTATTAAGGGCACCAAATGTGTCAGTTTCTCATTGATACTGACTGAAAAGGCCTGTTTGTCGTTTGGCATAGTTGGAGGTTGAGTGTGTGTAATGTTAGCTTCATGTGCTTTGTATGTCAGTGTAGTCCAGCAGAGAACAGCATAGGCTTGTCAGTAATGGATGCAAACACTGAATAGGACCATGAAAAACTTTTGTTGTGAAGTCCAGAGACAGCGCCCTCTGCTGTCTGCAAAAGACAAGAGAAAAAGCTTACAGCACCTGGTATTCCCAGGCGGTCTCCCATCCAAGTACTAACCAGGCCCGACCCTGTTTGGCTTCCGAGATCGGACGAGATCGGGCTTGTTCAGGGTGGTGTGGCCGTAAGCGAGAGTGTCACTCACAAAGAGGCTTTTTATAGATGCTGACCTGTAGAAAAAGCAGTGAATGAACTTCACCAAAACAGGAGTTCAAAGGTCAAACGTCTTGTCCGTCTCTTGTGAAGCAGCAGCACCTTCTGCTGTCTGCAAAAGCTTACAGCACCTGGTATTCCCAGGCGGTCTCCCATGCAAGTACTAACCAGGCCCGACCCTGCTTGGCTTCCGAGATCGGACGAGATCGGGCTTGTTCAGGGTGGTATGGCCGTAAGCGAGAGTGTCACTCACAAAGAGGCTTTTTATAGATGCTGACCTGTAGTTTGGGACAGCACTCTTCAGTAATAGGTCTTTTGTTAAAGTTGCTA